>NC_090748.1:9307714-9327714 GCF_036898095.1 Palaemon carinicauda
TTGACGCATTTAGAGTCATTAGGACATTCAACGGGACTTTGACGCATTTGGAATCATTAGGACATTCAACGGGACTTTGACGCATTTGGAATCATTAGGACATTCAACGGGACTTTAACGCATTTGGAATCACTAAGACATTCAACAGGACTTTGGCACAATTGGAATCACTAGGACATTCAACGGGACTTTGACACATTTGGAGTCATTAGGACATTCAACGGGACTTTGACGCATTTGGAGTCATTAGGACATTCAACGGGACTTTGACGCATTTGGAGTCGTTAGGACATTCAACCGGACTTTGACACATTTGGAATCATTGGAACATTCAACGCGACTTTTACGCATTAGGAGTCGTTAGGACATTCAACCGGACTTTAACGCATTTGGAATCATTGGAACATTCAACGCGACTTTGACGCATTTGGAATCATTAGGACATTCTACGGGACTTTGACGCATTTGGAATCATTGACATTCAACGGGACTTTGACACATTTGGAATCATTAGGACATTCAACGGGACTTTTACGCATTAGGAATCATTAGGACATTCAACGGGACTTTGACGCATTTGGAATCATTAGGACATTCAACGGGACTTTGACGCATTTAGAGTCATTAGGACATTCAACGGGACTTTGACGCATTTGGAATCATTAGGACATTCAACGGGACTTTGACGCATTTGGAATCATTAGGACATTCAACGGGACTTTGACGCATTTGGAGTCATTAGGACATTCAACGGGACTTTGACGCATTTAGAGTCATTAGGACATTCAACGGGACTTTGACGCATTTGGAATCATTAGGACATTCAACGGGACTTTGACGCATTTGGAGTCATTAGGACATTCAACGGGACTTTGACGCATTTGGAATCATTAGGACATTCAACGGGACTTTGACGCATTTGGAGTCGTTAGGACATTCAACGGGACTTTGACGCATTTGGAATCATTAGGACATTCAACGGGACTTTGACGCATTTGGAGTCGTTAGGACATTCAACGGGACTTTGACGCATTTGGAATCATTAGGACATTCAACGGGACTTTGACGCATTTGGAGTCGTTAGGACATTCAACGGGACTTTGACGCATTTGGAGTCATTAGGACATTCAACGGGACTTTGACGCATTTGGAGTCGTTAGGACATTCAACGGGACTTTGACGCATTTGGAGTCATTAGGACATTCAACGGGACTTTGACGCATTTGGAATCGTTAGGACATTCAACGGGACTTTGACGCATTTGGAGTCATTAGGACATTCAACGGGACTTTGACGCAATTGGAATCGTTAGGACATTCAACGGGACTTTGACGCATTTGGAGTCATTAGGACATTCAACGGGACTTTGACGCATTTGGAATCGTTAGGACATTCAACGGGACTTTGACGCATTTGGAGTCATTAGGACATTCAACGGGACTTTGACGCATTTGGAGTCGTTAGGACATTCAACGGGACTTTGACGCATTTGGAGTCATTAGGACATTCAACGGGACTTTGACGCATTTGGAGTCGTTAGGACATTCAACGGGACTTTGACGCATTTGGAGTCATTGGGACATTCAACGGGACTTTGACGCATTTGGAGTCGTTAGGACATTCAACGGGACTTTGACGCATTTGGAGTCATTGGGACATTCAACGGGACTTTGACGCATTTGGAGTCGTTAGGACATTCAACGGGACTTTGACGCATTTGGAATCATTGGGACATTCAACGGGACTTTGACGCATTTGGAATCATTAGGACATTCAACGGGACTTTGACGCATTTGGAATCATTGGGACCTTTAATGGGATTTTGACGCATTTGGAATCATTAGGACATTCAACAGAACTTTGACACATTTGGAATCATTAGGACCTTCCACAGGGCTTTGACACATTTGGAATCATTAGGGCATTCAACGGGACTTTGACGCATTTGGAATCATTAGGACATTCCACAGGGCTTTGACACATTTGGAATCATTAGGACATTCAACAGGACTTTGGCGCATTTGAAATCATTAGGACATTCAATGGGACTTTTACGCATTTGGAATCATTAGGACATTCAATGAGACTTTGACGCATTTGGAATCATTAGGACATTCAACGGGACTTTGACGCATTTGGAATCATTAGGATATTCAACGGGACTTTGACGCATTTAGAGTCATTAGGACATTCAATGGGACTTTTACGCATTTGGAATCATTAGCACCTTCAATGGGACTTTGACACATTTGGAATCATTAGGACATTCAACGGGAATTTGACATATTAGGAATCATTAAGACATTCAACGGGACTTTAACGCATTTGGAGTCGTTAGGACATTCAACTGGACTCTGACGCATTTGGAATCATTGGAACATTCAACGGGACTTTTACGCATTTGGAATCATTGGAACATTCAACGGGACTTTTACGCATTTGGAATCATTAGGACATTCAACGGGACTTTGACGCATTTGGAATCATTGGAACATTCAACAGGACTTTTACGCATTTGGAACCATTAGGACATTCAATGGGACTTTGACGCATTTGGAATCATTAGGACATTCAACGGGACTTTGACGTATTTGGAATCATTAGGACATTCAACGGGACTTTGACGCATTTGGAATCATTAGGATATTCAACGGGACTTTGACGTATTTGGAATCATTAGGACATTCAACGGGACTTTGACGTATTTGGAATCATTAGGACATTCAACGGGACTTTGACGCTTCCCTTTTGAACGTTTGGATTTTAAACTTTACAAAGGGATACCGCAATGAAATGAACAAAGGAAGAAGGAAGCAGCCTATTTAATAAAAAGGGGGGGGGGGGAACAAAAGAACAAAAGACTAGATAAAAGAACTGAGATCTGAACTATTACAGATTTTTTTCTTTTAAGGTGCACTGTTAAACGTAATTTTAATTGGAAATTCTCCGTAAAAATATGCTGTTCTCAGACTTTTTTTTCAGTAAAATACAGCCTGCCGTAATTTTACCTTCTTTTGTTTTTATCTTTCACTGATTGGTGACCGTAATATCACCCATTTACGGCAATATATCCCTTTTTAAAACGGTAAAAATACATTTACCGTTTTTCTAATGCATTTTTTTCAAGTGTGACCGTTAGAGGGTCTTGGTAGAAAGAGTTCAAAGGTCGTGACCAGTAGCCCAAAATTGAGCCTAACTAAAGGGCTAATGGGCAGGTCACTGGACCTTATCAAAGCTACCAATCCGTGGAGAGATTTTATTGGAAGTGATTCAGTCTGATCATGAAGAATCATTTTCTTAGTTACAACAAACGAACACTATTTATCCATCTTAAATCAGGATTTACTATATAATGGCAAATACAATTCATCTTGTATCTTAAATCAGGGTTTACTATATATTGGCGAATACAACATATCTGTCTTAAATCAGGATTATCTATATATTGGCATATACAATAGATCTTCTATTTCAAATCAAGGTTGACTGTATATTGACATATACAATAGATCTTCTATTTCAATTCAAGGTTTACCTTATATTGGCATATACAATAGATTATTATTACTTGCTAAGCTACAACCCTAGTTGGAAAAGCACAATGCTATAAGCCCAGGGGCTCCAACAGGGAAAATAGCTCAGTGAGGAAAAGAAAAAAGTAAAATAAATTATTTCTGGGAGAGTAACAATATTAAAACAAATATCTCCTTTATAAACTATAAAAACTTTAACAAAACAAGAGGAAGAAAAATAAGATAGAATAGTGTGCTCGAGTGTACCCTCGAGCAAGAGAACTCTAAACCAAGGCAGTGGAAGACCATGGTACAGAGGTTATGGCACTACCCAAGACTAGAGAACAATGGTTTGATTTTGGAGTGTCCTTCTCCTAGAAGAGCTGCTTACCATAGCTAGAGAGTCTCTTCTACCCTTACCAAGAGGAAAGTGGCCACTGAACAATTACAGTGCAGTAGTTAACCCCTTGAGTGAAGAAGAATTATTTGGTAATCAGTGTTGTCAGGTGTATGAGGAGAGAGGAGAATATGTAAATAGGCCAGACTATTCAGTGAGTGTGTAGGCAAAGGGAAAATGAACCGTAACCAGAGAGAAGGATCCAATGTAGTACTGTCTGGCCAGTCAAAAGACCCCATAACTCTCTAGCGGTAGTATCTCAAATCTTCTATTTTAAATCAGGGTTAACTATTATACATCATATTGACAAATACAACAGATCCTCTATCTTAAATCCGGGTTTACTATATATTAGCAAATACAATAACTATATCTTCTATCTTAAATCAGGGTTCACTATATATAGACAAATACAATAGATCTTCTATCTTAAATCAGGGTTTACTATATATAGACAAACACAATAGATCTTCTATCTTAAATCAGGGTTTACTATATATTGACGAATACAATAGATCTTCTATCTTATATTCAATTTCTTCATATTTTGAATGATTTACTACTTTTAACAAAGGAACTTAGATATAAATTAAAAAAAAAAAATCTGATAGTAATCTCCGAAAATAATTCTAGCCAAAATAAAATAAAGAACACAACACAACCAACGTAATCTGATAGAAGTAATCGCTTTTTTTTTCTTTTTTTTTTTTTTTTTCAATAGGATTTCGCAAAGACTTCTCTACATAACAGTTAACAACATAATACTCAAACAAGTACTGACCTGCTATGCCTGATCAAAACAAACGCATCCTATTGCTATAATCACTGCTTGCTTCCATATATACGATCTATCCTGGCATTGTATCATGTTATACTTGACTTTTTCGAAGTCTGTTGATGTATGTTAGTAATAAAATTTGGAACCTCTAAATGGTCAAAATATTTGCATTATTCTTTTCATATTGGTGTATCATAATTACCGTTTCCAAATTTAGCCCTTATATGTAACCTCCCTCTGGATGATTCCTCAAACCATTACTCTAATGGTCCTCCTCAAACCCTCTTCTGTTAAGATAAAGAAGGACGGCAGACCCGACAGCTTTCACATGACATCCGCATTGCGTGAGTTTCTTGAGGAGATACTGGTGAAAATAATACCCTGTTTGATGTCATTGCACTTATTGAATAATCATCTAACTGGCGGTCATTTCTTATTTTCAGCCAAAATATAGATTTAAACATTTATAATTAATCATTATTATCTCCTCTTACACCTAGAGTTCTCTTGCTTGAGGGTACACTCGAGCACACCCTATCTTATTTCTCTTCCTTTTGTTTTGTTAAGATTTTATAGTTTATTTGGGAAATGTCTATTTTCATGTTGTTACTGTTCTTAGAATATTTAATTTTTCTTTATTTCGTTTCCTCACTGGGCTATTTTCCACGTTGGGGGCCCGGGGCTTATAGCATCCTGCTTTTCAAACTAGGGTTGTACCTTAGCAAGTAGTAGTAATAACAATAATATTGACGCAAAAGGCCTCAGTTAGATTTCGCCAGGTGTCTATGTCTTGAGCTTCTATATCAATACTTCATTCATCACCCCTTTCTTCAAGCTTCATAGTCCTCAGCCACGTAGGCCTGGGTCTTCCAATTCTTCTAGTGCCTTGCAGAGCCTAGTTGAAAGTTTGGTGAACTAATCTCTCTCATTGGATGAACAATTCACTTTCATTATGAAAAAGTAAAGGCCACCATAAAATATATTATCCAATTCATATCCTTTGGGATGCCCCATCCCAAAGGATATACCTTCAGGTCGCACGAAGCGATTAAGGGCAAGTTAATGACCCAAGGGATAGGGTTTAAAGGTTTAAAGGCCACTCATGAATGGCACAGGCAAGGGACAGTGACATTGCCCTATCACAAGCAGGATAATGCCCTACAGACTAACCATATATACATATGATCAGCGCCCAAGTCCCCTCTCCATCCAAGCTAGCACCAAGGAGGGTCAGGCAATGGCTGCTGATGACTCAGCAGATAGACATATAGGCTCCCCAAAAAACCCTCCATCCATTAGCTCACAAGAGTGGTGAGGTTGCAGCAACCAAAGAAACTAACGAGTTCGAGCTGGACTCGAACCCCTGACGTTCACCAGTCAGGGACGTTACCTCATCGGGATATGGAGGTAAGGGGGTTGGAAAGGGGTGGGGTTTCCAGCGCCGTGGTGTCAGGGAACGAATAAAAGAAGGCTTGGTTGGTTGGTTGGTTTAACGTTTTCGTCAGGAGACACAAGATGGAATGAATATTCAGCGCCAATTAGGAGCCCAACTGAATGTGGTGATTAAGGGAAAAAAAGAAGAAAAAAAGGAACAATGTTAAGCTTCTGTTGTAATCAGTGAGATCCACGTTTATCGTCTTTTTATCAGCGATTACGATGAGGATAATGATGACGTCAGGGGAGTAGGTTCTAGGAAAAATGGCTTATAAACAAGATACCAGTCATAAAAAGAGATCATGTTACTTATTGATATTCCTATTATCGTATTCCATTTTCTACGGTTGCTTGCCATATGACATTACATGAATCTTTGCTTTGGGGTACGCAATCAATACACCAATTCCCTAATATCGCAAGAGGGTCTGCCCCTCTCTTTAATTCTTCTCCTGTACTTCTCTTTCTCCCTATTTCCTTAATCTTTCCCATCCCGAGTACCTGCCTTTGAGCTATAAACTGGATTGTATCCAGGGGTACTCTTCCTTTCCCCATATTCCCCACTTCCCTATTCTTATTATTGTTGTTGTTGTTGCTTTGGGGTAAGATATTAGATGCTATAAACAAACAAATAATGAATTTCTATGATGGTAGCATCCTTGCCTGGTGATTACCAGACTAGGATTCGAGTCCCGCTCAAGCTCATTAGTTCATTTGGATGCTGCGACCTCACCGTCCTTGTGAGCTAAGGAAGAGGGGTTTGGGGGAGCCTACAGGTCTATCTGCTGAGTCATCAGCAGCCATAACCTGAATCTCCTTGGTCCTAGCTTGGGTGGAGAGTGGGCTTGGCCGCTAATCATATGTAATATGGTCCGTCTCTAGGGCATTGTCCTGCTTGTTGGGCAATGTCACTGTCCCTTGCCTCTGCCATTCACGAGGGGCCTTTAAACCTTTACTAGATATATAACAACGTCTATTGTGGAGAAATGACGGCTTATAATTTAGGAGATTCATAAGTTCGAAATAAAATCAATAAACACTCGATTTCGTCATTGTGATTAATGAAAAATAGAAATCCTCAATTCTTTCGTAAATGGATACTCTTAAACCGTTTCGTAATCAGTAAAGCATAAAGATCTAGACTGACAAAGTCACAGCTTTTACAAAGGGATATAGCATAGAAATGGACAAAGGAACAGGGAAGCAGCCTATTTCACAAAAAAAGGAAAACAAAATATATGAAAAACTGAAACTTAACCTTAGTAGATGCTTTTTTTTAAAGGTGACACTTTGAAGCCATTGACCCAAAGAGTTCAAAGGTCGTGAAAGGTTGAGAACTTGAGAAAAAAATTCCCTATGTATTACTATTAGAAAGAGTTTTCAAAATGGCATTCATCACCTACAAACTAATCACCCTTTTTTTATAAAAAGACAAGGTAGCTGAAACAAATGCGCATCAACATTGCCTTTTGATTACTTACTTCAATTAGTACGAGTCATGATAATTTTCACCGAAAATTTTAACAAATGAAATTCTAACCACTGGTTCCTTGAATTGACTGATCAGAACAGTAAATATATTTAATCAAGCAGATATATATATATATATATATATATATATATATATATATATATGTGTGTGTGTGTGTGTGTGTGTGTGTGTGTGTGTGTGTATGCGTAAAACAATAGGATGCAATAATATACAGTGAATCCTGATGCTTTTCGTCTCTAGATATGTCCTATATACAGCATATATATATATATATATATATATATATATATATAAATATATATATATATATATATATATATATATATATATATATTTATATATAGATATATATAGATAGATATAGATATAGATATAGATATGAGTGTACAGGAATCTAAGTAAATTTCCTTCAGCCTATTATTGTGATAAATGTTTTAAAATAAAGAATTAAGATGATACGTAATTAAGAAAAGTATTTTCTTCATCAAAATAAGATTCAACGGATACACCTAGAATATTGCTATATGAATGTTGAAAACATTTCTATAACATTAATTCTTGTGAAATTTTCATTAATTCACTTATTGTAAATATTTCTTTTATGGAAAAGTGGGTTTCTTATACAAGATGTATAGACTTAGAGGACGATATTAAAGGTTAAATATATTATTTCTTTAAAGTGATAACAAGTTAATTAATCAAAACAAAATATATTAGTCCAAACGAAAAATAAATTTATATGAAACACGTAAGTTATAAGGAAATTAATCAAATGTTATAAAAAAAAAATACACACACAAAAATATATTTTCTAATTCTAAACAAAAAATCACTCTTAAATTAATATATGATTGACATGCGGATGGCAACATTTCTAAATCATATTTCAAGTCATAATTGATAAGGTTAAAAACAAGGTATCTACTGTTAATAACAAGGAAACTAACGGCTATTTGTTAATTTGTTAACCTCAAAATCAATCTTCCACCACCTCAGATATTGCATAAAACTCGGATTTCTTATTTGAGACTTCAATCATTCCTTTTATCTTTGTGTAATATATTCATTGGATCAATAAACCTTTCAAAAGGTTACTTACGAGTAGAAATTTCATGAATGTATTCTACAGGGTTCACGCTGTTCACTTTTTATGTTGAACAGGCTGACATGAGTCTTTTTATAGTCTATATATTAATTATCTGTCTTAATGTTACTAATGTTTTTTTAAAATACTTTATTTTAATTTTTCACTATTTCTTATAGCGTTTATTTCCTCATTTCCTTTCCTCGCTGGGCTATTTTTCCCTGTTGGAACCCTTCGGCTTATAGCATCTTGCTTTTCCAATTAGGGTTGCAGCTTGGATAGGAATAATAATAATAACTGGAAGGATTATCAAATGTGGTAATGTTACAAATACTCCATACTCCATCATTATGCAATTCATTTTTCTTCTGCAAAAGCATTTTCGGAAATTAGGCCCTCTGAAATATTTAATAGCATCATTTGGAAAAACACCAAGTTTAACCATTACGTTAATTTATCCGATTGAAAATAGGGGTCCACATGTATTACTTTATATTGATGATATATATATAATTAAAACTGCTAAGAAAGAAATCGCATAGTGTTTATCATAAAATCTGCTAGGGGAAAAACACTATCATAAAATCTGCTAGGGGGAAAAAACGAAAAGTGTATAAGATAAAATATGCTAAGAAAAAAAACCCCGGTAAAGTGTATATCATAAAATCTGCTATGAAAAGAAACCGAAATGTGTATATCATAAAATCTCTTAGGAAAATATTCGAAAATTGTATAGCAGAAAATATGCTTTACAAAATCCGAAAAGTGTATATCATAAAATCTCCTAAGAAAAAATTCGAAAAGTGTATATCAAAAAAAAAAAAAAAATCGAAAACTGTCTATCATAAAATCTCCTAAGAAAAAATTCGAAAAGTGTATATCATAAAATCGCCTTAGAAATAAAATCGAAAAGCAATGCTGAGAAGAAAACTTTCCTAAAATCTCATTACGGTGGCCATTTCCTAACCCCCACCCCCACCCCACCCCTAATACCTCGAAGGTTATTGACTGCACTCGGAAAGATGAAATGGCAAAGAGGTCGCGAGTGGGCCGAAAGTCTTATCACTTAATATTTTTTCATTTCCAGCATATGTTACGACTGCCAACTACCAGGTGTAAGGAGCCAATGTCTCTATTTTAGGGAGGAACCATTCCCCGTCCGCCTGGTCCATCTTCTGACCATTTATTACACTGCAGTGTCCAGCAGGTAGGTACTTGCGTGGTTCTTGGTTGGGCAGAGACACTGAATTAAAGAACTTAATGCAAGAACAGCTATGTGAAAAATGATAATGACCACAGCTAAAGTTCATATAGTAAGAACTGCTACATAAAAATTATGACTGCAGCTAAAGCTGATATAGTAAGAACTGCTATTTGGAAACATAAAATAACTTCAGCTAAAGCTGATATAGTAAGAACTGCTATTTGGAAACATAAAATAACTTCAGCTAAAGCTGATATAGTAAAAACTGCTACATAAGTATTATGACTGCAGCTAAAGCTGATATAGTAAGAACTGCTATATGACAAATTATAACGTCTGCAGCTAAAGCTGATATGGTAAGAACTGCTATTTGGAAACATAAAATAACTTCAGCTAAAGCTGATATAGTAAGAACTGTTATGTGAAAAATTATAATGACTGTAGCTAAAGCTGATATAGCCTAGTAAGAACTGCTAAATGATAAATGATAATGAAGACAGCTAAAGCTGATATGGTAAGACCTGCTACATGAAAAATCATGATAACTGCAGCTAAACCTGATATAAAATGTTATAGTAAAAACAAAACAATTAAAAGTGTAGGCTATGCATTGCATATATGTGATCAGTGAATAACAATACCTGTCAAAATTTCGTAACTAATTTCACACAAAAGTTGGAGATTTTTCAATTAAAGTAGGGGTATGTGGTGGCCTGGTGGTAGCGTCCTTGCCGGGTGATTGCCAGAATAGGGTTCGAGTCCCGCTCAAACTCGTTAGTTTATTTGGTCGCTGGAACCTCAACATCCTTGTTAGCTAAGAATGGGGGGTTTGAGGGAGCCAATATGTCTATCTGCTGAGGCATCAGCAGCCATTGTCTGGCCCTCCTTGGTCCCAACTTGGGTGGAGAGGGGTCTTCGGCGCTGATCATATGTAATATGGTCAGTCTCTACGGCATTGTCCTGTTTGATAGGGTAATGTCACTGCCCCTTGCCTCTGCCATTCATGAGCGGCCTTTAAACCTTTAATACTAAAAATTGGTCGTGTGTGAGAAGTTCAATTGTGCATTGTTCTTTATAAATTTTGTTCTAAGAACAAAGTGATCATATGAAATCTCATACTTGGAACTATCCAATATACCGGAGCAGGCAAGACAGAGCATATCAGATCATATATCTAATCACCTGAACTAACTTAGAATATACCGAAATTAATTAAATTAATTAAATTAATTAAATTGAATAAATTAATTAAATTGAATAAATTAATTAAATTTCCATTACGATAAACATAAAATCGACACTTTAGTGCGTTTTTCCAAATGATACATAAATGATGTTTGGTCGAATATCTGAGGTGCTGGATAAATTTTGTTTATTTTTTTTTTTTTACAATTAATGAAAATCAAACGAAGAAACCACGAAATTCTAACCTTTTGGCATAAGTCGAAAATCAACATTATCTTCTGAAATGAGTAAAAATAAAAAAATAATTTAGTTTGATACAAATGTCGTTTAGCTCTAGGATATAAGTCATATATATATATATATATATATATATATATATATATATATAAATATATATATATACATATTTATACAGTATGTATATATATACATAAATACATATATATATATATATATATATATATATATATATATATACATATACATATATATATATAATATACATATATATATATATATATATATATTGTATATAAATATATATATAAATAAATATATATATATATATATATATATATATATATATATATATATGATAATAAAAGAGTCGGAAATTATTCTATGACCATAATCAGTACAGGATTGTAAAAAATAAAACATACTTAAAACTTTGAGTTTCTTTTAACATATTTCCCGAGGGAAACTTCACTTTTCGAAAAAAGAAAAGGCATTTTCATACTGATCAAATGAAATGTCCATCACACTAAAGATAGGAACCACATCAACGGAAATCCATTTGTCTGAGATTGGAAAAAAAAAAAAAAAAAAAAAAAAACTCCAGAATCAAAATTATTCAAACAAACTCAAGCAAAACATATTAGCGGGGACATACAACACAATTAAGGTTCACACGATGTTAATATCAGAGGTTAGAGTGAGGACACATTTGTTGAAATGACATACAAATTTATCAAAAATATTTGTCAGTAGAAATGAAGTGCAAAAATAACTTTTGCTTTTAGAGAGAGAGAGAGAGAGAGAGAGAGAGAGAGAGAGAGAGAGAGAGAGAGAGAGAGAGAGAGAGAGAGAGAGAGAGAGAGAGAGATTCATATAAAATCTTCAAAGAATTCACATCGCAAAATGAGTGGATTTCTTGATTCCAAAAACTGGTCGTATATATTCGTAGTTTTTAATGTCTCTGCCATAGTCATATCAACGAATACACTCATGTGAATATACTATGATGTATATTTGTTATAAATTGTAAGATTGCTAATGTGTATTTCCTAGTAGAAGATAAAAAGATATGATAACACCAAAAGCAAAGTGAAAGTGAAAATGTGAAAGGTGTATGAACAAAAAAGAATAAAGAAGAAAAACTATAGGGAGAAAAAATTCGTTCTAATGGGAATTTTATATATATATATATATATATATATATATATATATATATATATATATATATATAATTCAAATTCTGGCCAAAGACAATGATATGCATAATTCATAAAATATTCTTTTTGAAAATCTTTCTCTTTTTCAAGGCTTTCATCTGTTGCATTTCTTATATTTCCCTTCAGCTTTAAATCTCATAATAGTTGTTTAATTTGGGTGAATATGTATTTAATAAACCAAAGTTCGTTAACTTAATAGGCTGATCTGTCCATAGCACTTAGCTTGAATACCTAAAAATAAATATTGAAAAACATCAATCTTTTATCTAAAAACAAAACACATTTTAGATTTTATAGACATTTTTTCTTCTAGATGTAATTGCGAGAATTACTTGAACGTTAATACTGTATTTCAACATGAAAAAAATCATGTTATAACAATGTATTTAACAAAGAGCTCTGAATTTATAGATATATGTATTTTGAAAAAAAAAATGAATATGTACGACCATAAACGTAGGATGGGACATTATTATTATTATTATTATTATTATTATTATTATTATTATGATTATTATTATTATTATTATTATTATTATCATTATCAGAGTTGGACTGGATATTTTAATTTCCACAATTATTATTAATATTATCATTATTAATATCATCATTATTATTATTATTATTATTATTATTATTATTATTATTATTATTATTATCATTATTATTATTAATATTATTATCATAATTATCAGAGTTGGACTGGATATTTCATTTTCCACAATCATAGTGCTCCAGAAGCCACGAATTTAAGATACATTGGGGAAAATACAACAATAAACAAGCGTTTACGAATGTTATGTTATGTTATGTTTGTTTTTTTCTTTTTTTTGGTGGGGGGGGGGGGTCAAAAGTAGGCCTACGCCTCAGCTCTCACCGTTAAATCCCATAAATACGGGGTAATAAAAAAAAGATAGCATCCATATACTGGGCAAACCGCCAAGCAGGAAATACTCCGCATTCTCTGATCGTAAAGAGGCCGCCCATTAAAAGGATTACCAGCAGTGTGTGATGTTAGCAACAGCTGATTTACCTTTTGGCCAGGTCATTTCGGAAAGGCCCCCTCTCAGTCGGCGTATGCCACAAATGCGTATAAATCATTTGTGATCACATGTTTACTATTGTGGTGGCCTGCTGGTAATGTCCTTGCCTGGCGATCGCCAGAACGGGGTTCGACCGTGGCGCCACCGAGATTGCAAGGCCTTGTGACGGGTCGAGAGAAAGGTTGTGACTCAAAGGCAGGAAGCAATCAACTGAGTAAATTTTCAAAAGAACACTTTCCTTTATATACAAAACCTCAAGGCAACAGGAATTTTCATGTTCGAGAAACAGACAATGTTAAAGAGGAAAAACGCAGACATGTTTATTCTGGTTCTTTTTAGTGCGGTTGGTACAGCCTCTGCACTGGGACATTTAAATTCCTGATGCGTTAGTTGTAGAACTTGCAGGCTGGATGGAAAAATTGGCCCGTTAGTCCAGGGTTGCCAGGTTGGCCTTTTTCAGGCCAAAAACGTCGAATTTGGCCTTTTTCAGGCCAAAAACGTCAAATTTGGCCTTTTTTAAAAAATTGGTTGGCCGTTAGCATTTTCATAAAAAGAAAGTTTGGCCTTAAATGTTATATTTTTGGCCATTTTTACTAATGGGTTGGACTTTTAAAGCTACAGCTGATTAGAAGTTGGCATTTTCTCATTCAGAAAACCTGGCAGGCGGCAGCCCTGCATTAGCCAGTTTACCCAAAACATTTGAGGTGAGAGGTTACGCTCAAACTCGTTAGTTCCTTTAGTCGCTGCAATTTCACCATCCTTGTGAGCTAAGGATGGAAGGGGGGGGGGGGGGCCTATAGGTCTATATGCTGAGTCATCTGTAGCCATTGCCTGTCCCTCCTTGGTCCTAGCTTGGGTGGAGAGGGGGGGGGCGGGTGCTGATCATATGTGTATACGGTCAGTCTCTAGGGCATTGTCCTGCTTGATAAGGCAATGTCATTGTCCCTTTCCTCTGCCATTCATGACCGGCCTTTAAACAGCTTAACGATTGTTTTAAATTGTCTCTGACCGTAAGGTTTATTTTTCCATATCGTCATTTCTATACATTAACCTACTGTTATTCATGCCCTTGCAATGGCAATTATACCAATATTACTATTGATAACAGCTCAAAAAATGTTTTATATTGTCTCTGACCATAAGATTCATTTTTCAATATCCTCGTTTCTATACATTAACATATAATTTTTAATTATTTTGCAATGGTAATTATACCAACACCATTACCATGCCATTTGTCACGAAATCGTGAAGGTTTTTCAATGTTTGGAAAAGCGGTGTTCCAACTTCCCATCAGTGTCTTCCGTGTTTACGTTTCCTTATATACACACCAGGAGGAAATCGTCAATAGATTTCTAAACTTATTTCCACACAAGTCACCTCTGATGGTGTTATTGAAATCAAAGCTGAACAGGGTACAACATTATCTCGACTTGTTGATAATATCTTATAACTCTCTTCCGTTACGTCTTATTTTATATGAAAGAAATTAATATACTCTGTAATTAAGGTTGCGCTGGCCGATGTGGTAACGTCCCTGACTGGTGAACGCCAGACTGGGGTTCGAGTCCCATACAAACTCGTTAGTTCCTTTGGTCGCTGTAACCTCACCATCCTTGTGAGCTAAGGATGGGGCGTTGGGAGGAAACATATACAGTAGGTCTATCTGCCGAGTCATCAGAAGCCATTGCCTGACCTTCCTTGTTCCTGGCTTGGGCGCTGATCATATGTATATTTGGTCAGTCTCTAGGGCATTGTCCTGCTTGATAGGGCAATGTCACTGTTCCTTACCCCTGCCATTTCAAGCTATATAAAAAGCAAATGCACTAAAAAAAATTTTACTGAAAGTCGAGTTTCATAATTCATTATAATTTTTTTTTTTGTCTGATAATGATGTTATTTAATAAACCTGTTATAGAATTGAACCCAATTAAATCTATTCAAATATATCACTCATAGCAGGCTATCAACTTAGTATAGGGGGCTTTGACTATCACCATTTGAATTAACTGTATATCGGAAACATGAGTACACAGCTAAAATAATAATGAATGAAGTAATATTTGAATACTTAAGAATACCTCAAAAACCATACACTACAAGTAACTTTCTCACTTTACAAACACTATAAGTAACTTTCTCACTTTACAAATACTACAAGTAAATTTCTCACTTTACAAACACTACAAATAACTTTCCAACTTGACAAACTCTACAAGTAACTTCCCCACTTTACAAGTATTACAAGTAACTTCCCCATTTTACAAACACTACAAGTAACTTCCCCACTTTACAAACTCTACAAATAACTTCCCCACTTTACAAACTCTACAAGTAATTTCCCCACTTTACAAGTATTAAAAGTAACTTCCCCACTTTACAAACACTACAAGTAACTTCCCCACTTTACAAGTATTACAAGTAACTTTCCCACTTTACAAACACTACAAGTAACTTTCCCACTTTACAAACACTACAAATAGCTTCCCTACTTTACAAACACTACAATTAACTTTCCCACTTTACAAACACTACAAGTAACTTCCCCTTTTTACAAATATTACAAGTAACTTTCCCACTTTACAAACACTACAAGTAACTTCCCCTTTTTACAAATATTACAAGTAACTTTCCCACTTTACAAACACTACAAATAGCTTCCCTACTTTACAAACACTACAATTAACTTTCCCACTTTACAAACACTACAAGTAACTTCCCCTTTTTACAAATATTACAAGTAACTTTCCCACTTTACAAACACTACAAGTAACTTCCCCTTTTTACAAATATTACAAGTAACTTTCCCACTTTACAAACACTACAAATAGCTTCCCTACTTTACAAACACTACAATTAACTTTCCCACTTTACAAACACTACAAGTAACTTCCCCTTTTTACAAATATTACAAGTAACTTTCCCACTTTACAAACACTACAAGTAACTTCCCCTTTTTACAAATATTACAAGTAACTTTCCCACTTTACAAACACTACAAATAGCTTCCCTACTTTACAAACACTACAATTAACTTTCCCACTTTACAAACACTACAAGTAACTTCCCCTTTTTACAAATATTACAAGTAACTTTCCCACTTTACAAACACTACAAATAGCTTCCCTACTTTACAAACACTACAATTAACTTTCCCACTTTACAAACACTACAAGTAACTTCCCCTTTTTACAAATATTACAAGTAACTTTCCCACTTTACAAACACTACAAGTAACTTCCCCTTTTTACAAATATTACAAGTAACTTTCCCACTTTACAAACACTACAAATAGCTTCCCTACTTTACAAACACTACAATTAACTTTCCCACTTTACAAACACTACAAGTAACTTCCCCTTTTTACAAATATTACAAGTAACTTTCCCACTTTACAAACACTACAAATAGCTTCCCTACTTTACAAACACTACAATTAACTTTCCCACTTTACAAACACTACAAGTAACTTCCCCTTTTTACAAATATTACAAGTAACTTTCCCACTTTACAAACACTACAAGTAACTTCCCCTTTTTACAAATATTACAAGTAACTTTCCCACTTTACAAACACTACAAGTAACTTCCCCTTTTTACAAATATTACAAGTAACTTTCCCACTTTACAAACACTACAAATAGCTTCCCTACTTTACAAACACTACAATTAACTTTCCCACTTTACAAACACTACAAGTAACTTCCCCTTTTTACAAATATTACAAGTAACTTTCCCACTTTACAAACACTACAAATAGCTTCCCTACTTTACAAACACTACAATTAACTTTCCCACTTTACAAACACTACAAGTAACTTCCCCTTTTTACAAATATTACAAGTAACTTTCCCACTTTACAAACACTACAAGTAACTTCCCCTTTTTACAAATATTACAAGTAACTTTCCCACTTTACAAACACTACAAGTAACTTCCCCTTTTTACAAATATTACAAGTAACTTTCCCACTTTACAAACACTACAAATAGCTTCCCTACTTTACAAACACTACAATTAACTTTCCCACTTTACAAACACTACAAGTAACTTCCCCTTTTTACAAATATTACAAGTAACTTTCCCACTTTACAAACACTACAAATAGCTTCCCTACTTTACAAACACTACAATTAACTTTCCCACTTTACAAACACTACAAGTAACTTCCCCTTTTTACAAATATTACAAGTAACTTTCCCACTTTACAAACACTACAAGTAACTTCCCCTTTTTACAAATATTACAAGTAACTTTCCCACTTTACAAACACTACAAGTAACTTCCCCTTTTTACAAATATTACAAGTAACTTTCCCACTTTACAAACACTACAAATAGCTTCCCTACTTTACAAACACTACAATTAACTTTCCCACTTTACAAACACTACAAGTAACTTCCCCTTTTTACAAATATTACAAGTAACTTTCCCACTTTACAAACACTACAAATAGCTTCCCTACTTTACAAACACTACAATTAACTTTCCCACTTTACAAACACTACAAGTAACTTCCCCTTTTTACAAATATTACAAGTAACTTTCCCACTTTACAAACACTACAAATAGCTTCCCTACTTTACAAACACTACAATTAACTTTCCCACTTTACAAACACTACAAGTAACTTCCCCTTTTTACAAATATTACAAGTAACTTTCCCACTTTACAAACACTACAAGTAACTTCCCCTTTTTACAAATATTACAAGTAACTTTCCCACTTTACAAACACTACAAATAGCTTCCCTACTTTACAAACACTACAATTAACTTTCCCACTTTACAAACACTACAAGTAACTTCCCCTTTTTACAAATATTACAAGTAACTTTCCCACTTTACAAACACTACAAATAGCTTCCCTACTTTACAAACACTACAATTAACTTTCCCACTTTACAAACACTACAAGTAACTTCCCCTTTTTACAAATATTACAAGTAACTTTCCCACTTTACAAACACTACAAATAGCTTCCCTACTTTACAAACACTACAATTAACTTTCCCACTTTACAAACACTACAAGTAACTTCCCCTTTTTACAAATATTACAAGTAACTTTCCCACTTTACAAACACTACAAGTAACTTCCCCTTTTTACAAATATTACAAGTAACTTTCCCACTTTACAAACACTACAAATAGCTTCCCTACTTTACAAACACTACAATTAACTTTCCCACTTTACAAACACTACAAGTAACTTCCCCTTTTTACAAATATTACAAGTAACTTTCCCACTTTACAAACACTACAAATAGCTTCCCTACTTTACAAACACTACAATTAACTTTCCCACTTTACAAACACTACAAATAGCTTCCCTACTTTACAAACACTACAATTAACTTTCCCACTTTACAAACACTACAAGTAACTTCCCCTTTTTACAAATATTAAAAGTAACTTTCCCACTTTACAAACACTACAAATAGCTTCCCTACTTTACAAACACTACAATTAACTTTCCCACTTTACAAACACTACAAGTAACTTCCCCTTTTTACAAATATTACAAGTAACTTTCCCACTTTACAAACACTACAAGTAACTTCCCCTTTTTACAAATATTACAAGTAACTTTCCCACTTTACAAACACTACAAATAGCTTCCCTACTTTACAAACACTACAATTAACTTTCCCACTTTACAAACACTACAAGTAACTTCCCCTTTTTACAAATATTACAAGTAACTTTCCCACTTTACAAACACTACAAATAGCTTCCCTACTTTACAAACACTACAATTAACTTTCCCACTTTACAAACACTACAAGTAACTTCCCCTTTTTACAAATATTACAAGTAACTTTCCCACTTTACAAACACTACAAGTAACTTCCCCTTTTTACAAATATTACAAGTAACTTTCCCACTTTACAAACACTACAAGTAACTTCCCCTTTTTACAAATATTACAAGTAACTTTCCCACTTTACAAACACTACAAATAGCTTCCCTACTTTACAAACACTACAATTAACTTTCCCACTTTACAAACACTACAAGTAACTTCCCCTTTTTACAAATATTACAAGTAACTTTCCCACTTTACAAACACTACAAATAGCTTCCCTACTTTACAAACACTACAATTAACTTTCCCACTTTACAAACACTACAAGTAACTTCCCCTTTTTACAAATATTACAAGTAACTTTCCCACTTTACAAACACTACAAGTAACTTCCCCTTTTTACAAATATTACAAGTAACTTTCCCACTTTACAAACACTACAAGTAACTTCCCCTTTTTACAAATATTACAAGTAACTTTCCCACTTTACAAACACTACAAGTAACTTCCCCTTTTTACAAATATTACAAGTAACTTTCCCACTTTACAAACACTACAAATAGCTTCCCTACTTTACAAACACTACAAGTAACTTTCCCACTTTACAAACA
>NC_090748.1:9340214-9367714 GCF_036898095.1 Palaemon carinicauda
CAGTAACCCTTTGAGTGAAGAAATATTGTTTGGTAATCTGTGTTGTCAGGTGTATGAGGACAGAGGAGAATCTGTAAAGAATAGGCCAGACTATTCAGTGTGGATGTGTGTGGGCAAAGGGAAAATGAACCGTAACCAGAGAGAAGGATCCAATGTAGTACCATATGGGCAGTCAAATGACCCCATAACTCTCTAGAGGTAGTATCTCAACGGGTGGCCGGTGCCCTGGCCAACCTTAGGCAACCTACTATCCGTGTGTGTGTGTGCGTGAATGTATTTTCGTGTACAGTCGTGTGTACACAAATGTACTTATACATATATGTTCGCGTACTAAAGTTTCTACACGCCTAATAATATGATGTACAGAAAATAAGACCTGTTTTGTAAACTTCAACATCTTATTTCTTTAAACCTTTCATGAATAATTAAAAAAAAGTCAACTATAAATATATTTTTTTTTGGGGGGGGGGTGGAAACAAAAAAACAACTTTTATAATTTCAATTCAACTAGAAAAATCCGAATATCTAAGTAGGTGTCTTCGGCGGCAGCAAACGAAATATCCCAAAAGGATTTAAAGAGCTAAGAATTTGACCTTTCCTTCCTTCCCTTCTCATCCTTAATCCTGACAAATCCTACACCCGGATGGTTAGTCGTCGATGAAGGGCTTAAAGACCCTCTCGGAAGGCTTATAGAAATAGCGTAAGGAAGCGAGAGAGAGAGGGATCCCCTTGTTCAAGGATCTCTCTTTCCTGGCTGATACAGATGGGGTGGGGTGGGGGGCTCCTGGTGAGGATGGAGATGAGGTTGAGAGGGGGGGGGGGGGGGGAGAAGGGAGGGTTGCCATTTAGATCATGTTATCATTATGAGATAGTTACTTGATTTATGGACACGTTCTTCCATTGATCTGTAAACTTCACTAAATGCTCAAAAAAAAAAAAAGTTTCCTACATATTTGAGTATTATTATTATTACTATTATTATTATTATTATTATTATTATTATTATTATTATTATTATCATTATTATTATTATTATCAAAATATCATAAATATCACCATTATAAAAATAATAATAATAATAATAATAATAATAATAATAGATCACAGAGTATCTTTTCCAGATTAATAAATGATTTTGCCCCAGGACGAGAGAAAAAAAAGATAAAGAATATATATATATATATATATATATATATATATATATATATATATATATATATATATATACTGTATACACACACACACACACACACACACATATATATATATATATATATATATATATATATATATATACACATACATATATATATATATATATATATATATATATATAATCATCAGTCATATCTATTCCACTGCAGAACAAAGACCTCAGACATGTCTTTCCAATAGCGTCTGTTTATGGTCCTTTTATATTTCTTTTCGGTCAAGCTCAGCGGCATTGTCAGACGTGAAACTACTCAGTCTCTCCTCGTCCCTCGGATAGGGGTAGAGGGAATAGTCGTATCCTGGAGAGAGGAAGAACCCGAGAGGATAGGAGGCTGAGTTGGGATGGGTTGATTATATTTAGCCGTCATTGTTGACGGGTCGCGTATACTAGTGTGATTATAACTTATGAATATAAAAATGACTGCCTTTAGTGAAATCCTTTCGTTATATTCCAAGTATGTGAGAGAGTTTAATCTAGTTCAGCTAGGCTGTTTCTGGGAGAACGAGCTGGAATAGAAGACAGGAGAAAAAGCAGCTAAGTAATTTTGTACGAGAGTAAAATAAGACAAATGATCATGAAGAAAGACGTTGCAGTGGTTGTTGCGTGTTGCATGCAGAGAAAGACTCCTCAGTTAGATTTCCCTCCTGTGGCAGTTATTCCAATAACCCATTCATGGCACCATGCTTCAATGTCAGTACTACGTAATATATATATATATATATATATATATATATATATATATATATATATATATATTTATATATATTTTAAGAATTTCATATGGGTTTTCAATGTCGTTTAATCTATATACTCGTGCAAGAAGGAACGCACACACATTTACTTGTGCGTATATATATATATATATATATATATATATATATATATATATATATATATATATATATATATATACATACACATGTATATATATACACATGTATATAGATATAAATATATATATATATATATATATATATATATATATATATATATATGTATGTATATACATGTATAAAGATATAAATATATATATATATATATATATATATATATATATATATATATATATATATATATATATATATATATATATATATATGGACATTAAGAATAAAAGAATGGGACTTAGATTTCAAAAGAAGCAGGGGAAAGAAAAGATGGATTGACGAGCTAAGAAAATTTGCGGGTATAAACTACCGTAGAAAGACCAAGAGCAGACGGGAGTGGAAGGACGTGTCTGAGGCCTTTGTCCTGCACTGGACTAGTTGTGGCTGATGATGATATTTACTTATATACATATATACAAATATATATTATACACACACACACACGCACACACACACACACATATATATATATATATATATATATATATATATATATATATATATATATATATATATATATATATAATGTCGGTTTGCTGGCATATGTGTACTTAAGGAACTTACTCAGCCCTTATTAGCAATTGGCAGATGCGTACTACTAATATTTAAATCAATACTTTCACTTGCGCTATACCTAGATATAATAATATGAAACTCTCCTGAAAATGTAAAATTAACGTTTTTCTCCTAAGTCTTTTGAAAGAGGCCAAATATTACTCAAAATAAATATTTGTATCCGCTAATTTTCATTAAAGGGCCATGATATTTTTGGAAATTCTTTATTTACAATATCTTTCTAGGCTAAGGATGAGGAGACAAATGAATTTAAATATCACAGGAAACCCTCAAAGGGTTATAAAATGATCCAAGATTATTAAATTTGTTTTACGCAATATCTTACGTTAATATTTTACCATCAATTTTCCCTACAAAAAAGACTTTTACATTATATGCATCGGAGACTATCAATCTGCTTTCTCACAATGCTGAATCAAGCACACTATTCTATCTTACCATTATTCTCTAGTCTTGGGTAGAGCCATAGCCTTTGTACAATGGTCTTCCACTGTCTTGGGTTAGAGTTCTCTTGCTTGAGGGTACACTCAAGCACACTATTCTATCTTATTTCTCTTCCTCTTGTTTTGTTAGAGTTTTTATAGTTTATATAGGAGATATTTATTTTAATGTCGTTACACTTCTTAAAAATATTCTAATTTCCTCTTTTCCTTTCCTCACTGGGCTATTTTCCCTGTTGGAGCCTCTGGGCTTATAGTATAATGCTTTTCCAACTAGGGTTGTAGCTTAGCAAGTAATAATAATAATAATAATAATAATAATAACAATAATAATAATAATAATAATAAGATCTCATCTAGATCATATTTTACTCTTGGAAGTGTAATTTTCCAGCTAAATTGCAAACTCAAAAAAAAAAAAAAAAAAAAAAATGTCTGATTTTCTTCTCAAATAATCACAGGAAGAACTCTAAGAACTCTAAGTACTCAAAATTCTTTCTTGTTTCCCGGGGAAATCACTTTAATGTAGACCCAATTAGAGTGATTTAGTTCTCTTTCTGTGCTAAGGACCTTGGCCTCTTGGGATGTCTTGAGACAGTATAATGTTGTTATTTCAAGAAAGCGAAGTTTTTTGTTTCAAGTGGGATATTTACGTAGCCTGGCACTAACTGGAGTATGAGAGAGAGAGAGAGAGAGAGAGAGAGAGAGAGAGAGAGAGAGAGAGAGAGAGAGAGAGAGAGAGAAAGAGATTAATATAACAGAAACGACGGTGTATAGGATATCTAGAAATAACAGCTCAGAGTGCAAATTAAAATGTACAAAAATTATATAAACAGAAAAGTAATTAATTTATTCATTTATTTAAGAATTATATGTTTTCTAACGATTCGTGCAGATCTTAGTGTTCGCTCTTATTTGGATACAGCTTCTTACATAATAGCAGAATATTTAATTACATCAAAGGAGGTCACTAATCAATAGAATATTAATTGCTTTCCGTGATTCAACATAATTAAAGTCTCTCTCTCTCTCTCTCTCTCTCTCTCTCTCTCTCTCTCTCTCTCTCTCTCTCTCTAAGGCTTAGAATAACTGAATAAAGTTGCGGTAAAAATATCTTGGAAATCGCTTGATTACATAATCCACTGTTTTGAAGAAAAAAAAAAATAATCTGGGCAAGTAGGCCTATGCCTAAATCTCTAAAACATCTGGAAGAACTTTGAAATTATTTTTGGGATGGGCCATAACACATACCTAGCTTTTAAAATGAATTTAAATTAGCGATGATGCCTCTCTCTCTCTCTCTCTCTCTCTCTCTCTCTCTCTCTCTCTCTCTCTCTCTCTCTCTCTCTATATATATATATATATATATTAATTTTACAATGTTATCTGTATCTATATAGTTTCTGTTGACATATAGGGGAGCAGCCTCCCGCTAATCGGTCAACCTCCTTAAGATAATTTCACGCTATCCTGAATCATACTTTACTCCATAAAACGATTATCTTCTCAACGAAACCTGAATTCTTTGTATTTCTGTTTAAAATACACAGTAGATGATTGATTGATTTGGAATTTTCTGGCATCCTGAAATCCATAAAAGCGGATATGTCGTTATGAACTCTAGA
Organism: Palaemon carinicauda; assembly: GCF_036898095.1. Taxonomy (NCBI): domain Eukaryota; kingdom Metazoa; phylum Arthropoda; class Malacostraca; order Decapoda; family Palaemonidae; genus Palaemon; species Palaemon carinicauda. Next base: position 9,344,956 of record NC_090748.1, read on the forward strand.
TAGCTTTCAGAAGACCTGCTTCTGAAATGAACATAAATATACCAAGCAGAATGGTAATTATTATTATTATTATTATTATTATTATTATTATTATTACTACTTGCTAAGCTACAACCCTAATTGGAAAAGGAGGATGCTATGTTATAGTTATCATCGATCCCTATAATCCAATATTCAATGGAGCTTTATTACATAGGTAAAAAATTACCATTTGAAGCATAAAGGTTAAAATATAAAAGAGTTATTCGAAATTCGAGAGTGTAAGATGCGTTTCGAAGTTCAGAAAAAAAATTGACGTTTAAACTGCTACATTTTTAGAGAGAGAGAGAGAGAGAGAGAGAGAGAGAGAGAGAGAGAGAGAGAGAGAGAGAGAGAGAGGATTTTGGATCTCTCAGACGTTTTAGTCCATCCACGGAGACTCCATTTGCTCTTTGGTAGAGCGATTTAGTTCAAGCATTTAGAGTTTTCTTGTGATCTTGTATAACCTATTCTTGAACTCGTTTACAGTGTTACAGTTTACTACATCCGCTGGAAGTCTGTTCCAAATATTTGCTATTTTGTATGTAAAGATATTACCACATTGAGTGGTGTTGTATCTCTTCAATTCCAGTTTGTATGAGAGAGAGAGAGAGAGAGAGAGAGAGAGAGAGAGAGAGAGAGAGAGAGAGAGAGAGAGAGAAGTCTTTTAGAATTTGAAAGGGACCTCTAGTGTGCTTGACCTTTGTAACTACACAAAAGGACCTAAAAGACCGAAGTATACGGAAGGTCTGAAGATTATTACAACACAGGTAAAGGTGAATATGTGGTAATTTTGACTACCCGAGGATTATTATTATTATTATTATTATTATTATTATTATTATTATTATTATTATTATTATTATTATTATTATTACTTGGCAAGCTACAATCCAAGTTGGAAAAGCAGGATGATATAAGCTCAGGGGCTCCAACAGGAAAAATAGCCAAGCGAGGAAAAGAAACAATTAAAAATAAAATATTTCTAGAACAGTAACATTAAAATGTGAATATAAACTATAAAACTCTGACAAAACAAGAGGAAGAAAAATGCGATAGAATTGTGTACTTAAGTGTAACCTCAAGCAAGCGAATTCTAACCCAAGACAGTGGAAGACCATGGTACAGAGGCTATGGCACTACCCAAGACTAGAGAACAATTTTTTGATTTTGGAGTATCCTTCTCCTAGAAGAGCTGCTTACCATAGCTATAGAGTCTCTTCTACCCTTACCAAAAGGAAAGTGGCCACTGAATAATTACAGTTTACCCCTTGGGTGAAGAATTGTTTGGTAATCTCAGTGTTGTCAAGTGTATGAGGACAGAGGAGAATCTGTAAAGAATAGGCCAGACTATTCGGTGTATGTGTAGGCAAAGGGAAAATTAACCATAACCAGAGAGAAGGATCCACTGTTTTACTGTCTGACCAGTCAAAGGACCCCATAACTCTCTAGCAGTAGTATCTCAACGGGTGGCTGGTGCGTTAATAAAAATATACGAAAATAACTATTTACAGTAGTTTAAAAGAATTAACTTTGAAGAAAACCTCAATGGTTTTTGTTACTGTTCTTAAAATATTTTATTTCAATTGTTCATTACTTCTCTTGTAGTTTATTTATTTCCTTGTCTCCCATCCTCACTGTGCTATTTTCCCTGTTGGAGCCCTTGGGCTTATAGCATCCTGCTTTTCCAACTAGGGTTGTAACTTAGCCTGTAATAATAATAATAATAATAATAATAATAATAATATAAAATATAATAATAATAATAGAAAATATAATAATACTATTATTATTAATACTACTACTACTACTACTACTACTACTACTACTACTACTACTAATAATAATAATAATAAGTTGAGACCAAGATCCACAGAAAGGATAGGTTTTGGTCGAGACGAATGCTACAGTGTATCATGCGTGTAGTCTGCAATCCTTTCAATGGGGTAATTACTCTGATGCAGTATATTAGCTGCACGGGAGACAGCGCGGAAAGGGGAAGGGAAGCAGTTAGGACCGCAGGAGAAGTATGCAAACAATAATCCTGAAGTGGTTGTACCACCCGTGTGTCACACGATCGTACATAGTAACGACATTTCACTTTTTTTGTATATATCATCCTTTGTATCTTCGCTCTTCCCTCGCACTGACAGCAACTTGCATCAACCTGTCTGCTTTCCTTACTGTTAACTGTTAACAGAACCGGTTGCCGGTTGCGGACAAGAAATAGCCTGTTGTACTTTGTGACCTTCTTGCCGGGACTTGGTGAGTATTTAAAACTCGATGTTCTGTAATGAAGTACTTTTTCTCTAACTGAAACTTTTCTTTCGTGGACCTAAAAAGGAGTCCCCTTTTTTCGGGTTACTTTCTGCCCCTTTCCATGTCTTGTCAAATCCCTCATCCTGCATCCTTTTTCCTGTTCCAGACTCTTTCAAATCCAACCTCTCCTTTTAATCTACCAATTTATGGCTCCTTTTGGAGTTCTCGTTCCAGATTGTTATCCTCCTACGGGCTGTCCAGGACAAGAGCCCGTGTCATGCTACAGGCATGGCAATCTCACCGTACCGAACTAATGAAGTTACTCAGTTGCTTTCATCCCGTCTTTTGAGTCACAACCTACTCTTGGCCCGTCACATGGTCGTTAAGAGAAAAGGCAAAGGAGAATGCGTAAGAGCTGGCCAGGATTTCAAAGCTTGGGTCACAAACCCTCTTACTATAACACGAGAGAACATCGAAAGATCAATTATTTGGAGGTAGTTTAGAAAGACCTCAGTTATAGCTTGATTCCCGTACACGCAATTAAAATGTTTAACAATAAGAAAAAACTACGTTTATATAGTTTTAAACTAAACAGCGCTAGGCACTACAATAAATTTTTTTTCATAAATTCCTCTTAAACTGTAGATAAAATACAACAGATTCATCACAAGTGACAATTGGCATATACTTAAGCTTGTACAAATATATATATATATATATATATATATATATATATATATATATATATATATATATACACATATATATATATACTGTATATATATATATATATATATATATATATATATTTTACATATGTGTGTATGTATATATATATATATATGTATTTATATATATGTATATACATACATTTATATACATATATGTGTATATATATATATATATACACACATATATGTATATATATATATATATATATGCATATACATATATATATATATATATGCATATACATATATATATATATATATATATATATATATATATAATCTTGTTTTATATACATATCCTACTTTTAATCATAACAAGGAAAACACATTCATTAGCAATAAACCATAAAAAACAAGATTATTAACAAATCTTACCACGTAGAAAAAAAAATAATTACCTTAACTAAAAAATGATTTACGAGAATGTACTTCAGTTGCGTCAGTTAATTCTGCTCAATATATTTCCAATATCAATAAGTGGTTGATACATTATCTCTTATCGTCCACTAAGAGTTGGCCTCTGTATTTGATCTCTGTATCTGGTCAGCAGGGACTTCATAAGTTGCCCATTTAAGTTTCACTGCAGATACTGCGTATGTAAACAAGTCGCCTATAACAGAGCAATGGTCATAAGGTAGTTGATCTTCACGGCTTGGCAAATTTCGGATGGTAAAGTTGTTAGTAAACAAAATTTAAAAATCTATTTGCCCTTTGCGTCAATAGGCACAAGAGGAGATGATGAAGATAACGATGATGAATTGTGGATAAAACTTGTCAATAATATTCTTTATTTCTTCTCATAAATGAGTTTCTGAGCTCGTGTATATCTATAGTCAATTTTATTTAGAGAGGCAGTTTGCACCAACTCGCAGGGGTGCCCTTTTAGCTCGGAAAAGTTTCCTGATAGCCGATTGGTCGGAAGTATTCGGACAACAATAGTCGGTGCATATCTGCCTCACTATAAAAAATCAACTATAGTGTTATCAGCCATTTCATTTAATCACTTTTTATATCTGCTTGCACTTGTAAATTAGAAATTAATTTTTTATTTTGAATAAAAGTTCTTGGAGATATGCACTGTTCCCAAGATCACTTCATTTGCAACATAGCGAATACGCTTCATGTATGTAAGTGCGTAGCTTATCAAATGTAGAATTTGGACTATTGTAGCTTTGAAAATTCATTCCTAAAGCAGTAAAATGAAGACTGAAACATCAATTTCAAAGTAGAACAGACATGACAACCAACTTGATCTTTCTTGATATAAATCTCACACAACTTTTTTAACATAAGTTTTAATGTAGATTGTTGGTGTTTTTGAGGTTGGAAAAGCAGGTTGCTATAAGCCCAGAGGCTCCAACAGGGAAAATAGCCCAGTAAAGAAAGGAAACAAGGAAATATAAAATATTTCAAGAACAGTAACATTGAAATAAATATTTCCTATATAAACTATGAAAACGTTAACAAGACAAGAGGAAGAGAAATAAGACAGAATAGTGTGCCCGAATGTACCCTTAAACAAATGACACCAAAATTAAGTAACCCGGATTTTTTTTTTTTTTTTTTTTTTTTTTTAAACTTTTCGCGTATATTCCAAGAATACTTTTGGTTCAAGTGTTGGTTGGAAGGATTTCTTTTCATTTGCACTTCCTTCGATATCTTTTTTGGTCTATTTCCAAATTTACTTTCTAACTTCTTTTCCCTTTTCTATTATTTCCTCTATAATTTCTTTTCCCTTTTCTATTACTTCCTCTATAATTTCTTTTCCCTTTTCTATTAATTCCTCTATAATTTCTTTCCCCTTTTCTATTATTTCCTCTATAATTTCTTTTCCTTTTTCTATTACTTCCTCTATATTTTCTTTTCCCTTTTCTATTATTTCCTCTATAATTTCTTTTCCCTTTTCTATTAATTCCTTTATAAATTCTTTTTTGGGCTCAAGCCATGACGTCCTGATGGAAGGTTCCTTTTTGGTAGCTTCCTTGGGTATATTGACTACTAGGATATTCCCAGAGAATTAAACCACAGGTTATCACAGAATTCTTACTTCTGGAGCGAGTATCCTAAAGGTTTCCCTTTAAGACATCGTATATCAACAGGGGACGCATGTATTAACACGCCACATAGCTATCTGCACCCCATATAGAGTTAACACTTCGATATGGAGGGGCGGAGAATAACTGGGGAGCCGTTCCTCAGCTACACTCGTCCGTGGCTACTTTTGGTACTCGAAACGTAAACAAACGGGCGCCATTGCTAAATGACGTCACGTCCGTCCTCATCCTTCTGCTAGTAGCTGCCTTGCATAGACGGATTTCCCCTTGTGCGTTTTTTATCGGCCTGCATCTTCGTAATGTCGCTACCTTCGGCCTCGCCTTCTTCTGGAAAGTTGAGTACCAGGTCCCAGTATTGTTTAAATAAGCTCTGGCCGTAAAGTAACTTATACTTTTCGAGATATTTTGTGTTTTCTGGCGGAGCTGTGCTGCTACCGGACACGCCATTTTATGGCGTCGCTGTTCTCTTGCATGCCTTATTTAGCTAGTCTGAACAGCTTATTCCGGCCTCTTAACTAATTGATATTGTTAGTTATTTAGTCTTCATAGCTAGGAACTTCATATATCGTGTTTTAACGGTCTATTATCCGGTCATCGCCTGACCCCATACTAGATTGCTAGCTTAGCCCCTAGGCCAGATTGCCTAGCACCAGTGTTCATGCATGATATATTCCAGTGATCCTAGGTTAAGTTATGAAGATAGTGGCATTATTTATCATACTGTTTACTGTGATGCAAGTGTATTTCGCCTTCAGGGACCATATAGGGGACTGGTTTGATTGTGTGCCTTTCTAACCTAACCTAAATGTAGGACCCCTATATGCTTCCTTCATCCCCTGCCTACGGGCGTTCCCTCTGTGTGGCCATGCTCCCCCTGCTATATAGGGGGATTATGTCCGTAATCAGAGTATTTATCGCTTCTCTGTCCTCCCTAAGGGAATGATCCCCCCTTAGGGTTGCGTCCGAGAAAGAGGAACGGCCTGTCCTTCCTCAGTTGTTTCGGTTAGGTTACTTAACCTTCCATGCAACTTGCGATGTGTCTTTCAGCCTACCTAGCTTGGGATTTAACACTGCTTATCTAGGTTAGGCCTTGTGGGGGGGGGGGGGGGGCTAGTTCTGTACTGTTTTAGTTTGAGACGGTACTCGTGGACCGTTCTCATTCAGGTTACGTACCCTAGGCTAGGGAGCATCCTCCCTTCCTTGGTGGCCGTTTTTGTACAGAGCCTCCCCTATGGAAGACCCCTCTTCTTCTCCCTCCCCACCTATCCCTTGTCATAGACTAGCCTATACATAGGCTAGCCTATACATATCTGTCCCTAGTCCTACAACTCCTCCTTCGGGTGGAGAGATAGGGCTATCTTGATCTCCTGTTGACAGGCCGCTCTGGTACATATACCCTTCATAGCGTCCTATGGGGTTAGCCACTGGAAGCGATTTGTCCAACAGGGGTTCCCCCTCTTGGGTGTACCCTAACCCTCCCTTGGGTTACCCTGGCACCCGGCCGACTGCCGGCCCCCTGCCATTGGGTGATAGGACCCACTCCTATCATGGGTACACGCACTCAGGTGGGATGCCAGAGGTGTATGTGATCTTACCGCTCCAATCCCTCCTTCTGTCTCTCTGCCTATCCTGGTGCCGGTCCCTTGCCGCCTCTACTGCCGGCGATACCGCCCTTCCCTTGGTGACACATTCTTGAGATACCCTCCCTCCCCTAGGTCGACAGCCTTCCGTGTGCCGGAGGGCTGCCGCCTTCCGTCGGGGTACAGGTGATGGCCCACCCATCCCTTGCCTAGTTTCGGTTGTCCGTCCTTCGGGACGGCCTCCGGCGTGCCGGCATTAATTGCCGGCGGTCTGGGTATACTAACCAATTCTGCCTTATCTTATGAACTGGTCACCACCGCCTCCCGCCGGCGTGCCGGCGCTGTGCCGGCGGCCGCCAAACTGGCATTATACCTGAATCCTCAATGCGTCTACCTTAATGCCATAAACCCTGCTGGAGCGGCATCCGGCGTCCCGCCGGTCTGCCGGTGCCCCCCGGAAGCACCAAGGGACTTGCACCCCTTCTACTAGCTATCTGCTACATGCTGATAGCCCTACACCGCAACCAGATAGCTTGGCTACTCCGATGGATAGGTATTGTCTTACCATTCTATTAGTGGCTGTGCTGTCTTCTTGCATATTACAAATTTCCAGCATACTGTGTGTGTCTTAGCGCAGCTGGTTGCCGGAACCTAAATCTATATGGGGTCTCCTGCTACCCCCTTTACTCTAAGGGTCTGAGTGGTCTCAGTCCCTGATACACCTCGCAGGCAATCTCTGCTAGAATTATTTTCTACCCTCTACGGTGATCCATGAAGATTTCCGTTCTTGTCTCCTCGGTCACAAATGAAATTGCCTATTGATAAGGTTACGGTAACCAGCTGGGCGGGATGCACAAGTATGTGTCTATCTACTTCCTTTCCCGCCTCTCTTTAACATTACAATATTATTGAATTATTTAATGTTAAGTGAAAGTTTAACTACTTAAAATTTAACTTTAGAGTAATGTAAGTCATTCTTATGACTTCCGTATACTCATGATCTCTTTCTTTTACAAGAGGAGTACATCAAGTGTGACCACAACTTCTGTGGAGTGAAGCGCCCGGACTTCTACGGGCACACGGCGTGTCGGACCCACGCCCCCTGCGCCGCCAAGAAAGGCGACCTAAAGTATTGGGACCCGCAGCACTGTACAGTCTGCAAGAGTCGTCTGGTGAAGCGTTCGACGATCCTCCTTCAACGGAGGTAAGGGACAACGCTCGAGAGAAGCTACGCAAGTGGGTGTGTGGCTTCCAGAAGAACGCCACCGGACCGTATCTCGCTACCAAAGATTTGAGGGCCTTGCTATTTCCAAAGGCATCAAAAGACTCAGTGGTCCCTAGTGATCAGATTCCCACCGTCCAGATAGTGGTGGAACCTGATGTGGTCATGGCTCAGCCCATGCATGAGTGCCGTTTAGACTCCGACAACGTGGACCGTATGTCGGAAGTGTCGGAGACCACGGAGAGGAACCTCATGGGCGACGAGCTCGACTATGAGGAAGATCAGGTGGAATACCCTGATTCGGAGCATGAGGTCGCTCCAGCTTCCACCCTTGCACCAACTCCTACACCGACGGAAGTATCACTTCCTTCTACATTCGGTACCCCGGACCCTACCCCATCTAGCACTCAGGAGATCTTCAAGATGCTTGAAGCTCTCATGGATAAGAAACTTCGCGAGACGCATGAATTCTTCAGGTCCAACCTCGGAAGTTCGAAGCAACCGAAAAGGATTTCGGTTAAGGACCTCCCTGCATGCTCGGATACTAACCCATGGAGGTATGCCGAGCACATGCCGATCACCACGGGCAAGATCTTTATCAGTGAGAAGGTCGGCTCGATCGCGTTGGAAGAAGTGGAATTCTTCCCGAACTTTGAGGCTTACCCGGACTGTTACGTCCGACTCAGGTCCGAACCCGCCTCTAAAGAAGAGACCGAACCAAAGGAGGTTATCGTGTTCGATCTCCCGAAGGCCCAGGCTATATTAGCCAGTGCGGTGAAAAGTAGGGGCTTCACCAACTCGAAAATGCCGGCGCTTAGCAAAAAGCACCCGACCTTCGTCGCACCAGACAATGCGACCTTCCCCTTTCTGGAAAAGGCCTTCACTGCGGTACATAAGGCAGTGGAAGAAGGGAAACCTTGCCCTGTACTGGAGGAGTGCAGGCCCTTCTCCCTGACCACTCCCCCTGATGTTAGACACTGGAAAGACGTCCAGTCAACCTTCGTAGTGGGGAAACTAGAGCCTGACGTCGCTGGTCGTCAGTTTAACGAGGACCTCCCGAAACTTAACGATCATCTCCTTCGTCGGGAACATGATACGAAGGAAAGGCTCGCCGCATCTATGTCCCTCCAAGTACAGCTCGAAGTCATGGCCGGTGACACTAGGGTCCCTGACTACTACATGGTCCTTGCCAAGACACATCTGGCAACGGTAGTAAAGGATCTGTACAACTTCACGAAGGCTCGTAGAGCCTGTCGTGAATTCGTGTTTGCAAATGCGACAGTACGACACGAACCCCGGAGGCTGATTTCCTCCAACATCTGGGAAAAACACCTCTTTCCCTCCTCCCTAGTGAAAGAGATCACTGACAAAGCCGCCACGGAGAACAGGAACCTTCTCCACAAATGGGGCATGTCAAAGAAAAGGAAATCCTCTCAGGACGACGGCCCTTAACCTAAGAGGAGACCCACCAAACCAAAACCCCAGCAACGTCAACAGAGACGGCAGTTTCCGGGATCCGCTACTCCCTAAGTGGCAGCTCAGCCACAGCAGACCTTTCCATTGGTCACCCAACCGGTCTTGTCACAGTCGCCGGTCTTCACCCCTGCATTTGAGCAGCAGTCAACTACCTTTCGTCCCAAAGGTAAAGGCTCAAACAGAGGTGCAGGCAGAGATGCATCTCGCCGTCCCTCCAGAGGCAGAGGAGGAAGGGGAGCTAGCGGCCGAGGTAGCAAACCCTCGGGAAGCCAGAAGCAATGAAGTGCTTCCGGTGGGAGGAAGACTCCGCCAATTCCAGGATCGTTGGACCTTCGATCCCGGGGCACACAGCATCGTCAAGAAGGGACTAGGCTGGAGCTGGACTCAACCACCCCCAACCTTCCAGCAATTCTTCCAACAGTCAACCCCCCTCCTGGAAGAATATGTCCTAGAACTCTTGAACAAGAAGGTGATAAGGAGGGTAAAGTCAACCAGGTTCCAAGGGAGACTGTTTTGCGTCACCAAGAAGGACTCCGACAAACTCAGAGTCATTCTAGACTTATCCCCCCCTCAACAAGTTCATAGCGAACAACAAGTTCAAGATGCTGACTCTTCAACAGATACGGACCCTTCTGCCTCAAGGTTCCTACACGGTCTCGATAGACCTGGCGGATGCCTACTGGCACTTTCCAATGAACCACCACGCTTCCTCCTACCTAGGATTTTGACTCCAAAGGAAAAGCTACGCTTTCAGGGCCATGCCCTTCGGGCTCAACGTGGCCCCACGGATCTTCACCAAGATGGCAGACGCCATCGTTCAACAGCTCCGCCTCCGCGGCGTCCAGGTGATGGCCTACCTCGACGACTGGCTGGTCTGGGCGACATCGCCCGAAAATTGTCTAAGATCCTGCAACAAAGTCACCCAGTTTCTAGAACACCTGGGATTCAAGATAAACACCAAGAAATCTCGCCTCTCTCCAGCTCAGAAGTTCCAATGGTTAGGAATCCAGTGGGATCTTCAGTCACACCGCCTTTCCATTCCACAGAAGAAAAGGAAGGAAATAGCAGGGTCTGTCAAGCGACTGCTGAAATCCAAGCGGATCTCAAGACGTCAGCAGGAACAAGTTCTAGGCTCTCTACAGTTCGCCTCAGTGACAAACCCACAGCTAAAGGATGCCGCGGGAGTCTGGAGACGTTCTGCATCCATCGCTCGAAGAGACCTCAAGAGACGGCTCCCAAACAGACTTCGGTTACTCTTAAAGCCGTGGTCGGAAGCAAAGGCCCTGAAAAGGTCCATTCCTCTTCAACATCCACCTCCATCACTCAACATCCACACGGACGCTTCGCTGGAGGGTTGGGGAGGTCACTCCCACCAACAACAGGCTCAATGTACATGGTCTCCCCTATTCAAGACGTTTCACATTAACATCTTGGAGGCCATGGCGGTCCTTCTCACCCTGAAGAAACTCTCTCCGCCTCCCTCGATCCACATACGTCTGACTCTGGACAACTCGGTGGTAGTCCGATGTCTCAATCGTCAGGGCTCGAGATCGCCCCAGATAAATCAGGTGCTTCTCCCAATCTTCCGCCTGGCAGAGAAGAAGAAATGGCACCTGTCTGCAGTTCACCTACAAGGATTCCGCAACGTGGCGGCGGACGCTCTATCTCGGACAAGCCCGATAGAGTCGGAATGGTCTCTAGACGCAAGATCGTTCTCCTTCATCTCTCACCAAGTCCCGGAACTTCAGATCGATCTCTTCGCAACGAGCGACAACAATCAACTTCCTCGTTATGTGGCGTACGAGGACCCCAAGGCAGAAGCAGTGGACACCATGTCACTGGATTGGAACAGATGGTCCAGGATCTACCTGTTCCCTCCCACCAACCTTCTGCTGAAAGTCCTCTCCAAGCTGAGAACCTTCAAAGGGACAGCGGTCCTAGTGGCTCCCAAGTGGCCCCGGAGCAATTGGTACCCCCTGGTCCTGGAGCTGCAGCCCACGCTGATCCCTCTCCCGGGCCCAGTTCTCTCCCAGCAAATACAGAAGTCGACTGTCTTCGCTTCATCATCGAAAGTCAGGGACCTTCATCTCATGATTTTCTCTCCCTAGCCGCGAAGAAAAGGTTTGGGATCTCGAAGAAAAGTCTAGACTTCCTCGAGGAATACAAGACCGAATCCACACGACGGCAATACGAATCATCCTACGGAAATCACCATTGATTTTTGCATGTCCTTCTTCATTCACCTTCATGGACAAGGCTTAGCAGCCAACACGATTTCTACCTGCAAATCGGCCTTGACTAGACCACTACTGTACGCCTTCCAGATTGATCTGTCCAGCGATATCTTCAATAAACTGCCAAAGGCATGCGCTCGTCTACGCCCAGCACCTCCGCCAAAACCTATCTCCTGGTCCCTGGACAAGGTGCTCCATTTTGCCTCCGAATTGGACAACGATTCGTGCCCTCTCAATGATATGACTCAAAAAGTTATATTTCTTTTTGCTCTTGCCTCAGGAGCCCGAGTCAGCGAAATAGTGGCATTATCAAGAGACGAGGGTCATATCCTGTTTACAGACTCAGGAGACCTTACCCTCTTCCCTGATCCGACGTTTCTCGCGAAAAATGAATTACCCACCAAGAGATGGGGCCCTGGAGAATCTGCCCCCTGAAAGAAGATGCCTCTCTATGTCCGGTAGAGAGCCTCAAGGTCTATCTTCGGAGAACTTCAGACTTTGGTGGAGGCCAACTCTTCAAAGGAGAAACATCGGGTAGCGACCTGTCACTGAAACAACTAAGAGCGAAAATCATCTACTTCATTCGCAGAGCGGATCCTGACAGTACACCCGCAGGTCACGATCCTAGAAAAGTCGTATCATCTCTGAATTTTTTCCAGAGTATGGATTTCGAAAGCCTCAAGAGCTTCACAGGATGGAAATCTTCGCGCGTTTTCTTCAAGCACTACGCGAAGCAAGTGCATGAAGTCAAACATTTCGTGGTAGCCGCAGGTAGTGTTATGAAACCTGCAGTTAACTCTGCATAGAACAGTGAGTTACTTGGGACTTTAACTCTTCGGGTGCCTGTGTTGACCCTCGTGTGATACATAGTGATTTCATGGACACTTAGTGTTTCTCATAAACTGTTCTTTACAAGGTGAAATGTCATAGTCGTCACATGAGTGCCACATGCCTACAGCATGATGTTTTTTTTCCTTATTAAAGACTGACGTTCCTATGGAACTTGTGCTTTCTAATAATTTGAAATTTCTTTCAGATTCAAGAGCGAAGTCTTCTCATTTCTATGTACATTATAATTTGTTTGTAAATTAACTTTACATCATTTATTGCATTTATTATTACTATAACCTGCAATTGTGAAATAAAATGTCTATTTTATTACTTGTGTGTCTCTCTCCGCTCCTATTCATACTATGAAATACATGGTTGTCATAGTTTCATTACCCCCTTTTCTTTGAAATAAGAAGAATAATATGTTTTATCCGTATTATATACTCACCTATGCTGTGTAATATTCCTAATTGAATACTTACTTGCGCCATATCTTCGAGACCAGACTGTTCTCTAGCCATGGAATATAGTGCCTAACCACCACTTATCTATTGTTGAGAATGTTCCTACACGAATATCGACCATTCTGTCTTGTCTCCGAGTTCTTCACGTACTCTCCTCAAGGTGAGTAGCCCTTCGATGACCACTTTGAACTTTGCTATGACCCGTTGGGACTTCTCTGCCAGGGGGGCAGGAAGCTGCATCCCCACGGAACCTCTATCGAGGTCACAATGCTTACCTTTATTCAAAGCCCTTGGCACTTACTCTATAAGGGGAAATCTACCACGATACATTGATTCTTTGGTACTCTTCCATGAGGACGTCATGGCTTCGCGAAAAATCTATTTTTGGGCGAGATAGCCATGACGTCCTGATGGACCCTCCCTGCTATTCTAGTCCAGCCTTTCAGGCCCCGCCCTGTCCTGCCGTATCATGGAGATTAGCAAGCAGCTGGCATCAGGATGAGGACGGACGTGACGTCATTTAACAATGGCGCCCGTTTGTTTACGTTTCGAGTACCAAAAGTAGCCACGGACGAGTGTAGCTGTGGAACGGCTCCCCAGTTATTCTCCGCCCCTCCATATCGAAGTGTTAACTCTATATGGGGTGCAGATAGCTATGTGGCGTGTTAATACATGCGTCCCCTGTTGATATACGATGTCTTAAAGGGAAACCTTTAGGATACTCGCTCCAGAAGTAAGAATTCTGTGATAACCTGTGGTTTAATTCTCTGGGAATATCCTAGTAGTCAATATAACCAAGGAAGCTACCAAAAAGGAACCTTCCATCAGGACGTCATGGCTATCTCACCCAAAAATATATTTTTTGAGCGTTTTCCCTTTTCTATTATTTCCTCCTTATATAAAAATTCAATTATTTCCTTCTTCTCATATCCAAATGGATACTGTAATTACTTATTTTCCTTCTCTCTCCGCCTAGTTTTCCTCAGTGAAGTAGGAAATGGACAAGGACTTCTGTTTCCGTTCCCCACAGTTTACACTGCACAATTATTCCTTGATGTTAGTTCCTTTCATTTAATCTTGAACAGTTTGTTTTAGCTCTGTACATTATACCTGAATCCGACCTGTTATCATAAAATCCTTTCTTTTTCCTACTTGCTCATTTTCCTTTACACATATTATTATACTGTTTTTCTGTTATCTCTTCCCTCTATCTTTTACTATCTACTTCTTTAATATGGCTTTCATCTCTCCCATTTTCCTGAGTGTTCTATCATTCATACCCACGTCTTTCACACACCTCCAAGCAGGGTTTAAACTTTAAGGTAATTACGTTAGTTTGAGGTAATTTTCGTGGTTTTAAGGTATTTATAAGGTAGTTTCCGTTTTACTAGCTTAAAATTTAAGGAAATTGGAAAATGTTTTAAGATAAGCTAAGGTAAAAAGCAGCAGCATTTAAGGCAATGGCCACACTTCCTTCTCATTGCTTCCATCTCCTGTCTCTTTCCTAAGAATCTTAATCTTACTCCTGCTATCCCAGTCTTCCGATATTTCCATCTCTCCCAGAGGCGTAGAACCAACTACATACGGTGGTTGATTGATTGAGTGATTTGGGGTTTTCTGGCATCCTGACATCTAAGGTCATTGACACCGATATCGTTTATTGTAAATAAAAGAAATAAATAAAAAGAAGAATATTCTATTAAAACCATAAAAGCAAAGGTGTCATTTTAAAAGCTGAATATCTTTCAGTAGACCTGCTTCTGAAAAAAAAGCTGAAAATACCACTAGCATGGTAAGACACATCATGTCCAAGAATCTTGGCAAGGATGAACCTGCCATCCTCACCTCAAGCCTCAAACAGATATTCATTTCTTTCACTGCTATAAGTGGGGCATTCGGTCAACAAATGCCTTACTGTCAAGGGTACCAAACAGTCGTCGCAATATGGTTGGTGTACGATCGTGTGACACACGGTTGGTACAATGTACCAACCGTGTGTCACACGATCGTACATAGTTCATTTTGTATATATGTTATGCTTCTATCTTCGCTCTCCCCTCGCACTAAAAAGAACCTGAAAAATCATGTCTGCTTTTTTTCTCTGTAACATTGTCGATTTCTCAACATGAAAATTCTTGTTGCATTAAGATTTTGTATACAAAGGCAGTGTGAAAGCAACTGAGTTAGTTTATTGTAGAACACTCTCCTTTATATACAAAATCTCAAAGCAACAAGAATTTTCATGTTGAGAAATCGACAATGTTACAGAGGAAAAAAGTAGACATGATTTTTCAGGTTCTTTTTAGTGCGAGGGGAGAGCGAAGATACAATCACAAAATTAACCATGTACGATCGTGTGACACATGGTTGGTACATTGGTGTTGGCCAGCCAGCAAATACTCGTGTGTCATCCGAGTGTGACCAATGCGGAGACGGCAAAGAGTAGTCTCCCACTTTCGGATCATCCCAATGTAGCAGATCTAAAAATTTTTCTACTTACTCTATTCGCTATTTTCTGTAGTCTTTATTTAACTTAGTTTTTATGACGTTTGACGTTAAATACTGCCTTCCCACTTATTCCAAGTAAAGATAAATTTTTCCCGTATGTTTTTCATATTAATATTTTATGACAGCTTTTAGCTAGAATAGAGTATTTGAAGTTACTTTTTCCATTAGTTTTTATTTTCTTTTTAAAACATTCCTTTTTCCTTCAATCTCTATTCCTAAGTATTTCTTGCTATAACCTTTAATTCTTACATCTTTCCAGCTTCTCTTTAATATTGTATATCAATATATAACTATTTGTTTATTTCAAATCCTCAAACTTAACATATTTTTCTCATATTTCTTATATTTTTCTTTTTGGATTCCTATATATTTCTATACTATCAGGCTACTCTGTTAACAAACCGTAACATTAATCGGAAATTATCGGTAAAAATATAGTTCTCAGTCGTATTTCAGTCTTAGATGCGTCTGTAACTTTTACCCGACTTAGTTATTATCTTTTACGGGTTAGTGACCGTAATATCACTCCTTAACGTCAATATATCCGTTTTTAAAACGGTAAATGCCTGGCAACATTTATTCCAGGATTTTATGGGAATTTTTTAACAGTTTACAGTCTGCAAAAAATGTTGTAAAATTTTTTATTAATTCGTTTTCAAATTCTTATTAGTTTTTTTCTTTTATTATACCCCGTTTATTATTCGATAAGTAATAGTGTTGTTGACCTTACGGCTCCTAGCTTTATACCAAATGTTACATCAAAATTCTTTTCTAATTTACAACCTACGTTAATTTTCGTTTCGACCCTTTTTCTATTGCATCAATTAAAGGTTTAAAGGTTTAAAGGCCGACCATAAATGACAGTGGCAAGGGACAGTGACATTGCCCTATCAAGCAGGACAACGCCCTAGGCCCCTCTCCACCCAAGCTTGGACCAAGTAGAGCCAGTTGCGGCTGCTGATGACTCAGCAGGTAGCCGTATATGCTTCCCCAAACACCCCATCCTTAGTTCAAAAGGATGGCGAGGTTACAGGGACCAAAAGAACTAACGAGTTTGAGCGGGACTCGAACTACAGTCTGGTGATTACCAGACAGGGACGTTACCACTTAGGCCACCCTAGGGGGTATTTTCTATTCTTTCATTATTTCTATTATTATTTTTTTTCTCTCTTAATGACCCAATTACGTTATCAAAAGGCTATCAAAACTAATATCAGGCTTTCCTTTTTATCCCAAATTTCTTCTACGGAATATTCCAAAAGCGAATATGTTGTCTGCTACTCGTCCCTCTTTTATTTAATCAGGACTATTTTCTTTACTTCTTTATGTTGACGATTTTACGCTTTCTTTTCACAATATTCAAAATGCGAATATGTTGTAGGTAGTAGGTTGGCCAGGGCACCAACTAACTGTTGAGATACTACCGCTAGAGAGCTATGGGGTCCTTTGATTGATCAGCTAGTACTACATTGGATCCTTCTCTGGTCACGGTTCCCTTTGCCTACACACACACCGAATGGTCTCTCCTATTCTTTCCACATTATCCTCTGTCCTCATACATCTGACAACACTGTGATTATCAAACAATTCTTCTTCATCCAAGGGGTTAACTACTGCCCTGTACTTGTTCAGTGGCTACTTTGCTCTTGGTAAGGGTAGAAGAGACCCTCTAGCTATGGTAAGCAGCTCTTCTAGGAGAAGGACACCCGAAAATCAAACCATTGTTCTCTAGTCTTGGGTAGTGCTATAGCCTTTGGACCATGGTCTTCCATTGTCTTGGATTAGAGGTCTCTTGCTTGAGGGTACACTCAAGCACACTATTCTATCTTATTTCTCTTCCTCTTGTCGTGTTAAAGATTTTATAGTTTATATACGATACATTTATTTTAATGTTACTGTTCTTTAGAATATTTTATTTTTCCTTGTTTCTTTTCCTCACTGGGCTATTTTCCCTGTTGGAGCCCCTGGGCTCATAGCATTCTGCTTTTCCAACTAGGGTTGTAGCATAGCAATTAATAATAATAATAATAATAATAATAATAATAATAATAATAATACGCTTCTCCTTTTTGGCCTATTTTCTTTATTTCTTTATGTCGAAGATATCACCATCCTTCTCTGTTCTGGCATTAGAGTTAAAAGATGAGAAGCAGACGACACGAGCCACCCTGCCACGCAAAATGGTTCTTTCAGCACTTCGAAGCTTTGGCTTTTGAAGCGTCGCCAAAAAAAAAAAAAAAAAAAAAAAACACTGCTTTCATCTGGTAATACTTCAATATTCAATAGCCACTTCTATTAGAAATGCGCTGATATCCGATAGCCTTTTTATAATGCGAAAAGGTTCAGAGTCGGAACTCGCAAAAATACAAACCAAAATGTATCGGTAAATTACCCCGTATCATTTAGGAGATTGCTGTTATAAATATCTGATATTAGAATTAGCTGGCGCAACTAATTATGAATGAATATCCTAAATTGAAATTTATTTTTATATTTATTGAAAAGTCTAAAGTGTGAAAAAAGATGAAAAAATTAAATTCATTCGCGGTAAGTAATGAAATTTTGATGTAAACTTAAGCAAATATTAAGAACTTGGTAAGAATTTTGCATGGTCTTCATTTCTTTGTTTATTACTTTGTTCATGAAATAAATTTAAGACTGAACAGTATATCAATTGTATTAATACATACGCACATACAAATATTATCTATTCTAGCACGTATAAATATGTATATGTATTACAATACAATTTGTATAGCCCGATTAGAAAGATCATTCCAAAATCAGATCACAACTGGAATAAAACTTCTAGAATACTGTGTAGTATTGAGCCTCATGATGGAGAAGGCATGATTGTTAGAAGTAACTGCGCATACCTATAAATTAAGCACAGAGAGGTACAGTCAGGGAAGATCCGAATATAAAGGATGGTCAGAATTAAGAAAATTCTTATGCAACATTCATAAAGAACTAAATGAATGACGGTGCCAGAGATAAATATCTAGATCACGAATAAGAAATTCAATAGACCGCAAGTTCGTGATCAAAAAATTAAGATGAGAATCAGCAGCTGAAGAACAGACAGGAGAACATTATTGAAACAAGGTAGAATGAAAGAATTAAAACACTTCTTCAGAATATATTAATCACCGAATATGAGGCCATGTTTTGTTTAATTGAAGAAGACACAGACCTAACATGTTTCTCAAAAGTAAATTTGCCGACGAGAATCACACCTAAAATTTCGAGTCGTATAGTGTTAAAGAAACACTATCAATGCAGAGATCTGGTTGTTGAGGAGCCACTGCCCTCGACCCGTTTACAATCATACTTTGACTTTTATTAAGATTCAACTTCATGTTCCATAATTTGCACCATGCACTAACTTAAGCTAGATCTCAATTAAGAGATTCAGCAACATCAGATCTACATTCAGGAGATGGAATTGAAACAAAGAGAGTAGCATCATCTGCATATAGAACGAGTTTGTTTTCTAGGCCAAACAACATGTCATGTGTATAAAACGTATGATAAGTAATGGGCCAAGAACACTACCCTGAGAAACACCCGATATCACATTTCTATACTCACTGGTAGTCATAATCAATAACACTTTGAGATACATTACTTGAAAATTCAATAATAATGCTAAGAAAAGACCCACCTGTTCCCACCTGTTTGAGCTTGAAAACAAGTGCCTCATGATTAACACGATAAAAAGCGGCACTAAAATAAAGGAAGGCCTATTATTATTATTATTATTACCTGCTAAACTACAACCCTAGTTGGAAAAGCAGAATGCTATAAGCCCAGGGGCTCCAACAGGGAAAATAATCCAGTAAGGAAAGGAAAAAAGAAAAATTACAATATCTTAAGAAGAGTAACATTAAAATAAATATTTCCTACATAAACTATAGAAACTTTAACAAAACATAAGGAAGAGAAATAGGATAGAATAGTGTGCCCGAGTGTACTCTCAAGCAAGAGAACTCTAACCCAAGACAGTGGAAGACCATGGTAGAAAGGCTATAGCACTACCCAAGACTAGAGAACAATGGTTTGATTTTGGAGTGTCCTCCTAGAAGAGCTGCTTACCAAAGCTAGAGAGTCTCTTCTAACCTTCCTAAGAGGAGAGTGGCCACTGAACAATCACAGTGCAGTAGTTAACCCCTTGAGAGAAGAAGAATTGTGTGGTAATATCAGTGTTGTCAGGTGTATGAGTACAGAGGAGAATGTGTAGAGAATAGGCCAGACTATTCGGTATGTATGTGTGGGCAAAGGGAAAAATCAACCGTAACTAGAGAAGGATACAATGTAGTATTGTCTGGCCAGTCAAAAGACTCCATAACGCTCTAGGGTAGTATTTCAACGTGTGGCTGGTGCCCTGGCCAGCCGCTACAATCAAGGGATTTCTGTACAGCATTGGAGATTGTAAGAAGGGCATCACATGTACCAAGGCCTTTACGAAACCAAATTGCAATCTATGGAACCGAGGATTACCTTCAGCATACCTATTTGGACGTTTTGTTTAATGTGTAGCTATTTGAAATGCTCAATGGTGTGGAAGTTTACTGCATAGATGTTTCAACCACATTCCATTAAATAATGTAGGACTAATTTTTTTCTGGATTATATATATATATATATATATATATATGTACAGTATATATACCCAGACATATATGTGACATAAACATGAATTATGTACATATAGACACACACACATATATATATATATATATATTTATATATATATATGTATATATATATATATATATATATAGGCTATTAAATATATACAGTACATATATATATAGGCTATTATATATACACGTATATATATACATATATATATATATATAGAGAGAGAGAGAGAGAGAGAGAGAGAGAGAGAGAGAGAGCCACCTAACTAAACAATGTCCTTAAAATACAATAACAGATATTTTTCAAAAATGTGTACGACTTACCTCCACCGCATCTCGAAATCCCGTGATGGTCGCATTAAATTTCTTGCCACTCGTTATGCAATTCGAATGATTGCAAACAAGCGCAAGATTTGAAGGAAAAGAAAATGTACACCTCACAAGTGATCCAACAGTGTTTAGTAATGCAGACGTCATGTATGTCACCAGTGATTATGAAGGTTAACAGTCAGCAATACAAGGAAAACACTTTACTCATCCAAGACAGGGAGGGATGGAAGACAAGATTCATTATTGTAGGATTTCCTGCAAAGCGAAAAAGTCACACACACACACACAACAGAGCTGCAAATAATCACTTCAAGTGGATTAAACAATGACATTATTTCGGGTTTTATCTCGACCTCCAATAGCTGCAGATGTCGTTTGATTTAATGTGTCCAGGTTTTCCTAAACAAGTTTGGAACAGGCTAATGTTATTAACCCTTTCACTGCCAAGGGTAACTTGGTCAAAACTTGAGGAACGAAACTCTTTTAAAATCACCCAAACTACAGAAAGTTGGTATTCAATAAGCCTTGATGAAGGCTTTTTAATAAATAACAACAAGCTATGAGGTTTGTGTGGTCTTGATAAATTTTGTGATTTCAGAAGTTTTGTTGAATTCACCATTGGCACTGAAAGGGTTAATTCAAATGAACCAAAGACTCCGGTTAGTCAACAAAGAGGTTAGGAAGAAAATTAGAAATAAAATAATAGTTTTAAATAACAATTAGGAAGGAAAGGATAGTAAAAAATAAACAAAAGAGGGTATACTAAATAATAAATCATACGAACATAGCTGGCATTGTTAATAACTTCTATAAAAATTAATAATAAAAAGGAAAAGTAAAAAAAAAAATTAGAATGTGGTAATCAATATCAACAAAAAACACATGAAAAAGAGGATAGGAAGAGTCAATAACTACTGAGATTCTGTTATTTTAGAGAACATAACGTTGAGGAGAGTAAAGGAAAAACTCATCTGAATCCCTCGTCAGGCTGGGAGTAAGCGGAGAGAGGAAGGGTACCCTTTTGTTCTTGTGTTTGATGTCGGCTACCACCCAAAATTGGGGGAAGTGCCTTGGTACATAAATAAAAAAGAACTAAGGGTAAAACTTAAGGGGATTGCATTGACTAAAAAAAAAAAGAAATTATAACAAATAAAAAAATATTTAAGAGATCGGTTTAAAAACTGAAAATAAATGGACACAAGAGAAAGAGAGAGAGAGAGAGAGAGAGAGAGAGAGAGAGAGAGAGAGGAACAATACTGTTCCACCTTGAGCAGTCTCTAATTTGCAGGAGAGAGAGAGAGAGAGAGAGAGAGAGAGAGAGGAACAATACTGTTCCTCCCTGAGCAGTCTCTAATTTGGAGAGAGAGAGAGAGAGAGAGAGAGAGAGAGAGGAACAATACTGTTCCTCCCTGAGCAGTCTCTAATTTGGAGAGAGAGAGAGAGAGAGAGAGAGAGAGAGAGAGGAACAATACTGTTCCTCCCTGAGCAGTCTCTAATTTGGAGAGAGAGAGAGAGAGAGAGAGAGAGAGAGAGAGAGGAACAATACTGTTCCTCCCTGAGCAGTCTCTAATTTGCAGGAGAGAGAGAGAGAGAGAGAGAGAGAGGAACAATACTGTTCCTCCCTGAGCAGTCTCTAATTTGCAGGAGAGAGAGAGAGAGAGAGAGAGAGAGAGAGAGAGGAACAATACTGTTCCTCCCTGAGCAGTCTCTAATTTGCAGGAGAGAGAGAGAGAGAGAGAGAGAGAGAGAGAGAGAGGAACAATACTGTTCCACCTTGAGCAGTCTCTAATGTGGAGGACAGAGAGAGAGAGAGAGAGAGAGAGAGAGAGGAACAATACTGTTCCTCCCTGATCAGTCTCTAATTTGCAGGAGAGAGAGAGAGAGAGAGAGAGAGAGAGCAACAATACTGTTCCACCTTGAGCAGTCTCTAATGTGGAGGAGAGAGAGAGAGAGAGAGAGAGAGAGAGAGAGGAACAATACTGTTCCCCCCTGAGCAGTCTCTAATTTGCAGGAGAGAGAGAGAGAGAGAGAGAGAGAGAGAGAGGAACAATACTGTTCCACCTTGAGCAGTCTCTAATGTGGAGAGAGAGAGAGAGAGAGAGAGAGAGAGGAACAATACTGTTCCTCCCTGAGCAGTCTCTAATTTGCAGAAGAGAGAGAGAGAGAGAGAGAGAGAGAGAGAGAGAGAGGAACAATACTGTTCCACCTTGAGCAGTCTCTAATGTGGAGGAGAGAGAGAGAGAGAGAGAGAGAGAGAGAGAGGAACAATACTGTTTCTTCCTGAGCAGTCTCTAATTTGCAGAAGAGAGAGAGAGAGAGAGAGAGAGAGAGAGAGAGGGAGAGAGGAACAATACTGTTCCTTCCTGAGCAGTCTCTAATTTGGAGAGAGAGAGAGAGAGAGAGAGAGAG
>NC_090748.1:9372714-9382647 GCF_036898095.1 Palaemon carinicauda
CTTGATATTATCAAAGGTTACTTGACACAATTACTTATTATTATCGATGGTTACTTGACACAATTACTTAATATTATCAACGGTTACTTGACTCAATTACCTAATATTATCAACAGTTACTTGACCCAATTACTTATTATTATCAACGGTTACTTGGCACAATTACTTCATATTATCAACAGTTACTTGACCCAATTACTTGATATTATCAACGGTTACTTGACTCAATTACCTAATATTATCAAAGGCTACTTGAACCAATTACATAATATTATCAACGGTTACTTGACTCAATTACCTAATATTATCAAAGGCTACTTGAACCAATTACATAATATTATCAACGGTTACTTGACCCAATTACTTAATATTACAACGGTTACTTATACCAATTACTTAATATTATCAACGGTTACTTGACCCAATTACTTAATATTACAACGGTTACTTATACCAATTACTTAATATTATCAACGGTTACTTGACCCAATTACTTAATATTACAACGGTTACTTATACCAATTACTTAATATATCAACGGTTACTTGACCTAGTCACTTAATATTATCAACGGTTACTTGAGCCAATTGCATATTATTATCAATGGTTACTTGACACAATTTCTTAATACTATCAACGGTTACTTGACTCAATTACTTAATATTAACAACGGTTACTTGACAAAATTACTTAATATTATTAACGGTTACTTGACACAATTACTTATTATTATCGATGGTTACTTGACACAATTACTTAATATTATCAACGGTTACTTGACTCAATTACCTAATATTATCAACAGTTACTTGACCCAATTACTTATTATTATCAACGGTTACTTGGCACAATTACTTCATATTATCAACAGTTACTTGACCCAATTACTTGATATTATCAACGGTTACTTGACTCAATTACCTAATATTATCAAAGGCTACTTGAACCAATTACATAATATTATCAACGGTTACTTGACTCAATTACCTAATATTATCAAAGGCTACTTGAACCAATTACATAATATTATCAACGGTTACTTGACCCAATTACTTAATATTACAACGGTTACTTATACCAATTACTTAATATTATCAACGGTTACTTGACCCAATTACTTAATATTACAACGGTTACTTATACCAATTACTTAATATTATCAACGGTTACTTGACCCAATTACTTAATATTACAACGGTTACTTATACCAATTACTTAATATATCAACGGTTACTTGACCTAGTCACTTAATATTATCAACGGTTACTTGAGCCAATTGCATATTATTATCAATGGTTACTTGACACAATTTCTTAATACTATCAACGGTTACTTGACTCAATTACTTAATATTAACAACGGTTACTTGACAAAATTACTTAATATTATTAACGGTTACTTGACCCTATTATTCAATATGTTTCATGGGTATCGACAAGGCCTTTCTTTAAAGGTTTAAAGGTCACTCACGAATGACAGAGGCAAGGGACAGTGACATTATCCTATCGAACAGGACAATGTCCTAGAAACTGACCATATATACATATGATCAGCGCCCAAGCCCCTCTCTATCCAAGATGGGACCAGGGAGGGATAGGCAATGGCTGCTGATGATTCAGCAGGTGGACCTATAAGCTTCCCCAAAATCCCCATCCTTATCTTACAAGGATTGTGAGGTTGCAGTGACAAAAGGAACTATCGAGCCTTAGTGGGATTCGAACCCCAGTCCGACAGAACGCCAAGCAGGGACGTATCCAGTAGGATACCACATCCTTAAATCCTTAGAATTGTTAAATCCAATTGCTTTATGTTAGCTCTTTTTGGAAAATTACTTTCAATTCCATCCTCCTCGCGGTGATTGCAAAGGATTAGCTGTGCATCGATATTCTCTTATTGCTTGACAAAGTTTAACCCACAATAACAATAACGAAATTAACAATAATTGCAGTCTCTATGTTTTTATTTTCATGGTGATTCTGCAATAAGAAGGTATGTGTGAGTGTGTGTAAATGACCTTTCAAGGTTCATGAAATTATTTTACCAAACGTACAGCATAATATAGAAATCTAATTCCAATAAAATACTTATTGTTTAACGTAAACGCATACATGTACATATCATACGCACGATATTAATAGACACGAGAGCATTCGCGTGTATATGCCCATACACACACGCACACACGCATATATATATATATATATATATATATTGAGTGTGGAAACTTAATGAGGTGAAAGAGTTTGCGTATCGTCATGATAGGCAAAGCTGTTCTCATCAGGGCCTCCCATACTAGGTTGGTTTGCTATGAGGTATCACACAAAAATCTCTCGCCATTACCAATCCGCACTGGCAAGATTGGTGACGAAAACATACATACATACATACATACATACATATATATATATATAATTATATATATATATACAGTATATATATATATATATATATATGTATGTATATATACACACACACACACACACACACATATATATATATATATATATATGTTTGTGTGTGAGAGAGAGATAGTGTATCTTCATTTTTGCTGTCGTTATTCAACCAGCTGCCACAAAATTTTCTAAATGACAAAAATTCATGAATATTTCACCAATTCATGCACAGGCTACCCCATCTATTGCTTTAAAATTCAACTAGCGGAATCAGACCTATTATCTACATGAAATATATCAAATCAAGGAAAATAGAAACTATGTTGTGCAATTATACAATAAACACCGAAGAATGGCAAATGAATATTTAAAAAATATACATGTTCGAATTGAGATTATTCTATAGTCTCCCCCTTTATAGTAAAGAATAAGTGTCGTGGATATATATATATATATATATATATACAGTATATATATATATATATATATATACATATATACACAGTATATATATATATATATATATATATATAGTTTCCGGTCACGCCTAGTCGCATTACCAGACGTAAAAATAATCGGTCACTCCCTGTCCTTGGGTGAGGGTACCCGAGACGTGCACTCAGAAACCACAACTGCCGTGTTGTAGTTAGGAAATGGGGAGGGAGCAGGAAGCATTAATGTGTGTGTGTGTGTGTGTGTGTGTGTGTGTGGATATTCATTTAAATAATTAGACGTCATTTCTGACGGGTCGCGTACACTAGTATAACAAATAATTAACCATCAAGATATTTCGACGAATCAAGAAATTTTCTCAAATGCAATAGGAATATTTGTTACATAATAAAACGACTGTTTCTTTTAATAAATTGTTCAATTCGTGTCAATTAATTGAAACAAACATTCATGGTCAAAAAACTACTCGAAATCCCAAAGTAAATATTGCTGAAAGGTTTCCAGCCTCATGGGAGTTCAGAGTCTGTGCATGAGTTGGCGTGAAAACATTGTTTTTCTCTTAAGTAGGTTTACAACCAGTCCCTAGGTTATAAAGATCTATTGAAAGTGAGCACAATGGCACCGCTCTAAAATAATTTTTTTCTTCTGGTGAAAAAAAAAAAAAAAAAAAAAAAAAAAAAAATTCTTGGTTGCGCAAGTGCATGACGATCAATATTTAAAGGTTTAAAGGTCACTCATGAATGGCAGAGGTAAGGGACAGTGACGATGCCCTAGACACTGACCATATATGCATATGATCAACGCCCAAGTGCCACTCCACTCAAGTTAGGACCAGGGAGAGCCAGGCAATGGAGGCTGATGACTCGGCAGGTAGACCTATAGGCTCCCCAAAACCCGCATCCTTAGCTCACAAGGATGGTGAGGTTGCAGACACTACAAGAAACTATCGAGTTTGAGCGGGACTCGAACCCCAGCCCGGCTGACCACCAGGGAGGGATGTTTCCAATAGGCCACCACAGTTCTCGCAGAGTAATGAAAACGTTAGCAATGTAAACAGAACAAAATTGCCCTTATTTTGGTTACATGAATTATGGCTAATAAAATTCCGGACATGTAAGCTCAAACTATCACTTTGTCTAAATTCATAGGAATATTATAATAGCATATTCTTCCCGTAATCTTTGTTAATATGAAACACTCAACTTCATAATAAAGTACTATAAAATATTTTTCTATCGCTCAGTTGTTTCATACAACGAAAGTAATTGAACGAATATTATGATAAAAGTCACTAACCTCAAAGAAGGATAAAAAAGGCTTTGAAAGTGAATAAATTAATCCTTAAGTTCAATCTTGAGTAGGTATAATCTATTCTTGCATATTGTACTGCCCTGCTTGCATCGACTCGCAGCGGTGCCCTTTTAGTTCGGAAATGTTTCCTGCTCGCCGATTGGTTTGATAAGATAATTCTAGACCAATCAGCGATCAGGAAACTTTTCCGAGCTAAAAGGGCACCGCTGCGAATCAGTGTAAATGGGCCTCATTAAAAGAAATTGACTATAGTGTAGAAACAAAAGGAAAGGCAAAATAATGCCAATTTCTAGCCGGAGTATGAAGGAAAAAAAAATCCTATAATAAGAATAGGTAAGGGAAAGGAAAAACAGACATCTTTCACATATGAAATAAAGTTATTACAGTCAGAATGAAATAAGTAGAAAAACTTGACAGTTCGGCAGTGTTAAAAAAAAAAAATAAAAAAAAAAAAAAACCCGAAGCATGCAATCCAATTTTCATGGATTTTCAGGATAAATATGTGAAGAGGTGGCCTGCTACGTGCTACGAGACCGTGTGGGATAGAGAGAAACCTTTCTCTTGAGCTTAGCAGACCTACAATCGAGATAGTAACAGCAACAAATTAGGGGAAGTCATCTGAAGATGTAAAGAAAGAAGACAAAAGAGGTAGCTACAATGTATGTATATGTATATATAATTGACGCAAAAGGCCTCGGTTAGATTTCACCAGTCGTCTCGATCTTGAGCTTTTAATTCAACACTTCTCCATTCATCAGTAGGTCTCTCTCTCTCTCTCTCTCTCTCTCTCTCTCTCTCTCTCTCTCTCTCTCTCTCTCTCTATATATATATATATATATATATATATATACACACACACACACACACACATATATATATATATATATATATATATATATATAAATATATACAATATATACATACATATCTATTGTACCAACCGTGTGTCACACAATTGTACATAATTATTTTGTATATATTATGCTTGTATCTGCGCTCTTCCCTCGCACTAAAAAGAACCTGAATGATCATGTCTCTGGTTTTGCTCTGTAACATTGTCTGTCTCTCGAACAGGGTATGTCCTGTTGCCTTGAGGTTTTGTATATAAAGGAGAGTGTTCCTTAATAAACAACTCATTTGATTGCTTCCTGCCTTTGAGTTCACAACCGTCTCTCGGCACCGTCACATTGGTGACCCCGGAAGTCGACTCGCTCCCACTGCCTTCCACCCCCACCTCCCTCGCCTCTCCATCGTTGGTACTATGACGGACTCTACTACAGCAGTTGGCGCTGCGGCCGCCCCATTGAAACTTTCACCGTTCGCCAGCGGAGAGGCATTTACTTGGTTTCAGCGCGCAGAAGTCCAGTTTCGCATCAACGGCGTGACTCGCTCAACCACCAAAGCAGATTATGTTCTCGCGGCGATACCCGAGGACACCTTCCCGGAAATATCCGACTGGCTTTGTGAACAAGGAGACACGCCAATAGCGTATGACGCCCTCAAAACATACCTTCTGCAGCAGTACTCGCCGTCGCCAGCCGCCTGTGTAGCAAAGCTTTTTCAGCTCTTGCAACAACCGTTGGGGGACCAAAGGGCTTCGCTTGCCCTCAGGGAAATGACCAGTATCGCTCGCCTTCAACCTGCCGCAGACAGCTCTCCTCGTGAGGTGAACCTACTTCGTGCCCTTTGGATACGCCGTTTACCCGGACCTATACGCGCTGCCATACCCGATGTCGATAGTTTACCCATAAAGGACTTGATGACCAAAGCCGACGCCCTTATGGACAGCCACTTCAAGACCTCCATCAACGCCTCCACCCCTGACGAAGAGGATGCCTATTCAACGTCAACTGAAGCTGACATGAATGCCGTAGGACATACACGCCCACACCCTGATGTGCCGAAGCAGAGACAAAGCCGCCCACCACCCACCAATCGCTTGCACCCCAACAAACGACTTCTACAGCCACTTACTACCTCCCATCCGCTGCAGTTTTGCTACTACCACTTCAGATTCGGGGCAACTGCGAAGAAATGTGCGGAGGATTGTCAGTGGCCAAAAAACGTGTAAGTAGGCCATTGCTCGTGGCGGTGGCCTCCCGTGTTTCTAATCTTTTCTTTTTACAGGATGCAGGAACGGGCGTGCGATTTTTGGTAGACACGGGTGCTTGTCGTTCTCTTTTGCCAAGGAAACTCTTCAAGACACGACGTAGTCTGTCTACATCTGCCGACGTCCGCTTGGTAGCTGCCAACGGATCTGCGATACCCACCTACGGTTACGAGAACCTCACATTATCGTTCGGAAACGGTAAATTCAATTGGAAGTTTCTCGTTGCTGACGTCACCATGCCAATCCTCGGTGCGGATTTCCTCTCTCATTTCCACCTTCTGGTCGATGTCGCCCACCGACGATTAGTCAACGCAGACTCGTACTTATCGACACCTCTTCAACCCGCCCCCTCTAACCTCGCTCTCCACATCAGCGCACCCACGGATGCCTACGCCCACCACCTAACGCCGTACCCGGAAGTTTTCCGTCCAGAACTTCGCCAAACGCCCACGGTTTCTGCCAAGCACGGTATTTATCACCATATCAAGACGACGGGACCCCTAGTCTTCGCAAAATTCAGATGTCTGGCACCGGAACGATTGGCAGCCGCCAAACAGACGTTCGCCGAAATGGAGGAAATGGGCCTTTGCCAAAAGGCCTCCAGCCCATGGTCGTCACCCTTACACATCGTTCTGAAGAAAGACGGCTCCCTCCGTCCGTGCGGGGATTACAGGCGCCTGAACATGCAAACAGAACCGGATCACTACCCCCTCCCCAACATTGCCGACGTGACCTCCTACCTGCACAAAGCAAAGGTTTTCTCTACGCTCGATCTCCTGAAGGGGTATTATCAGGTGCATATGAACCCAGAAGACATCCCCAAGACTGCCATCACCACTCCGTTTGGTACATACACCTTCAATTACTCCTGTTTTGGCCTTCGTAATGCTGGGGCCACGTTTCAATGTCTCATGGATGGCATCTTAGGGGACCTCCCTTTCTGTGTATGTTATGTGGACGACATACTTGTGTTCTCCTCCTCAAAAGAGGAACACCTCTGTCACCTGCGCATCGTGCTCGACCGCCTGCAACAAAACGGCCTTGTAATCCGGTATGACAAGTGTACCTTTGGCGCCAACGAAGTGTCGTTCTTAGGGCACCGCATCACTCCTGAAGGTGTCCACCCCCTCCCTGAGAAGGTAGCAGCCGTTCAGAACTTCCCCGTGCCCTCGACCGTCAAAGCTCTGCAGGAATTCTTGGGCATGATCAACTATTATCACCGTTTTCTGCCAGCCATTGCCGCCACTCTTGCTCCCCTCTACGCCTCCCTCAAGGGCAAGCCGAAGGACCTGAAGTGGGGTCCCCTTCAAGAAGCAGCCTTCTGCAATGCAAAGAAGGCCCTATCAACTGCTGCGGCTCTCACATTTCCTATCCCACACGCCCCTCTCCTCTCCACCGATGCCAGCGACGTCGCTATTGGTGCAGTACTCGAGCAGGTGGTCAAAGGCTCGCCCTGCCCATTGGCCTTCTTCAGCAGAAAACTGTCCAAGGCAGAATCGGGTTATTCTACCTTCGATCGAGAATTGCTGGCGGTGCACTTGGCTGTCCGTCACTTTCGCCATTTCTTAGAAGGTACGCCCTTCGTCATTCGCACAGACCACATGCCTCTGGTGCACGCCTTCACTCGACAGTCTGAAGCCTGGTCCGCCCGTCAACGCCGACATCTCTCCGCCGTGGCTGAATACAATAGCACCCTCCAATACGTCCCTGGGAAAATGAATCCCGTTGCCGATGCCCTGTCAAGAAACATGTTGGCTGCCATTCAACTGGGATTGGATTACAACGCCCTGGCTGAAGCCCAACGACAGGATCCAGAGTATCAAGCTTGTAGGACATCCTGCACGTCCCTCCGTTGGGAAGACTTTCCCCTCGAAGACTCCAACACCACCCTCCTCTGTGACGTCAGTACTGGTAGACCGCGACCTTGGATTCCTGCTCCCATGCGCCGACAGGTGTTTGATTTCATTCACGGCCTTTCACATCCCTCGTGCCGTTCTACTGCACAGCTGCTGAAGGCAAAGTTCATTTGGCACGGCATTTCTAAGGATGCTAAGGATTGGGTCCGCGCCTGTACTTCTTGCCAAACTTCCAAAGTACATCGACACACGGATTCAGGAGTGGGCACCTTTCCTCAACCTCAGCGTCGTTTCGCACACATTCACGTCGACGTTGTAGGCCCCCTACCCACATCACAAGGACATCGTTACCTGTTTACCGTCATCGACCGCTCCACTCGTTGGCCTGAAGCCATTCCCATGGAAACTGCAACGTCCACCTCATGTACATCTGCCTTACTCTCTGGATGGATTTCAAGATTCGGTATCCCTGAGCATATTACTTCTGACTGGGGAACCACTTTCACCTCTCAATTGTGGACGTCATTAGCGAATCTCCTGGGCATCACCCTACATCAGACAACGGCCTACAACCCCGCTGCCAATGGAATGGTTGAACGTTTTCATCGCACCCTCAAAGCAGCTTTGATGTCCCGCTGCAAGGATTGCAACTGGTTTACTCAGCTTCCCTGGGTCCTCCTGGGACTAAGGACCACTCCTAAAGACACCCTCGACGTCTCGGCAGCTGAAATGGTGTATGGCGACCCGTTGGTCATCCCTGCCGAATTTTTTCCTTCTACAACCTCCTCCGACGATCTCCAGCGCATACGTCACGTCGTGGGAAAATTTACTCCCTGCCGCCAGACTAACAAGCCCCCAGCGAAGCATCACATACCAACGGACTTGCACTCTGCAACGCACGTCTTCTTGCGCAACGATACCAGCAAGCCACTCCTTACACGTGCCCTTTCCTTGTGATCCGACACAGTCCGAAAGCATTCCTCCTAAACATTCGGGGCAAAGAAGACTGGGTCTCCATTGATCGTCTAAAACCTGCTTATCTTCTGCCAGATGACCCGCCTACAGTTCGCCTCTCTAGATCAGGGCGCCCTATTTAACATGTACAGTATGTCATTTTTAGGGGGGGAGCCATGTACCAACCGTGTGTCACACAATTGTACATAATTATTTTGTATATATTATGCTTGTATCTGCGCTCTTCCCTCGCACTAAAAAGAACCTGAATGATCATGTCGCTGGTTTTGCTCTGTAACATTGTCTGTCTCTCGAACATGTTATGTCCTGTTGCCTTGAGGTTTTGTATATAAAGGAGAGTGTTCCTTAATAAACAACTCATTTGATTGCTTCCTGCCTTTGAGTTCACAACCCTCTCTCTGCACCGTCACACTATATAAATACCAGTCCAGCTATTCACACAATTCTGGAAATCCATGAAATTTGGATAACATATTCCAGAGATGTTTTAAACAACTATTGTGAAGTTCAGATTATTTCATTCTTTCATTGATAACTTTCTCTCACCTCTCTCTTCTTTCTCTTTATTATAAGTACATTTCCACAAATCAGGTGACTTTAACCAAATTAAGAACAAGTGGTATGGATAATATGGCTGTGAATTCATAATTCGTATAAAAATATAAAAATATCACTTTGCGGTATATATCAAAGGAATGAAATTCGACAAATATGTCGTTAATAGGTTAGAACTAAATCTACATTGCACTTTATAAGATTAACTTTTATAAAATAGGCAAAATTATGGAAAAGCAGCATAAGATAATTACAAAGTCAAGATTTATCAAAATCTTCA
>NC_090748.1:9400647-9405647 GCF_036898095.1 Palaemon carinicauda
ATCCTTGTGTTCTAATCTAAATATTGGATAATTAGAACATTGCATTAGTAAGATATCACTAAACAAATGAATTACCTTCTCGAAACTTGATTAACAAAACCCTTTTTTCAATTGTCAGTGATTGAATGAAGAAGTTGTGTTTTTAGCTTAGTTTAATGCCAGTGCCGGTGGTAAAATTCTCTTAGGAAGTATTATATTCAGGAAAACAATTAAAGATTTTCGCTCTGTTTCTTGGTCGCTTTTAACTGAAAAATAGTGATGTTGCAATGCAATATTTCACCGGTGCAATTGCCAAAAGCCATTCACGTTGAGAAGAGCAGAGAGAGAGAGAGAGAGAGAGAGAGAGAGAGAGAGAGAGAGAGAGAGAGAGAGAGAGAGAGAGAGAGAGAGAGAATTAACAGCAAAAGACCATGCATGTAATTGATTAAGAACAGCCAAAACCAAATGTCACATTGTAATTAGTTTAGACTAAAACTTAGGTTAACAAAGTAATAGATAGAATAATGTAATTACTTTAGACTCTAAAACTTACATTAACAACGTAATAGTTACAATGATTCATTTTAAAGAGAGAAGACGGTAAGTAGACGCTATTAGCTTCCAAGTTAGAGACCCCCCCCCCCCCGTCCCTATCTTCTGTCCCGCTATTTCGTTGAACATTTCCCGTCATGCAACAGTAGTCTTACCTAAAGATCAATGACAGACCAACTACTAGCGATATTAGCCCCCGGAACCTGTTGGTGTCCGGCTGGTTCTCACGAAGTATGTGTAACATGCTATCCAGGGTTGCATGTAGAAGACGCTAGCAACGCTAGCCATGGTTACTGAACAACATGGAATTGAAGGAAACACACTTTTAAATAAATGCCTTCAAGGCGTTTTCTCTCTCTCTCTCTCTCTCTCTCTCTCTCTCTCTCTCTCTCTCTCTCTCTCTCCTTTTTCATTTATTTTTAACACAGCCATACATCTATGTAATAAAAAGGAAGTGGAGCGATACATATATATATATATATATATATATATATATATATATATACATATATATATAATATATATATATATATATATATATACATACATATTTCTTTCAGGTCACGCTCAGCAGCATTGATAGACGTATAACTACATGGTCTCTCTCTCCGTCCCTCGTATAGGGAGGAGGGGAAGTAGTCATCTCCTGGTGTGAAAGGGTTAAGTGTGTGCGAATATCTTAAGTATTTACCCGGCATTGTTGACGGGTCGCTTACACTAGTATTTTCATATTTTTGCTGATTAAACGTTCTCTATATTGTAGGACGAATAGAGTGATAGATATAAGGAATACAATGATACAATATGAAAAACTTTTGAGAAAATACAATATACGTTAAAAACAAGAAGAAATATGAGCAATGTCTCTTAATCACATTAGCGTCTGTAAACATTTTTGAATAACCTTAATTTTTGTTTAACAGGGTTTTTATTTCCTCATCCCTGAAAAATGTTTTATTTTGCAACCTCATGTTAATTTCCAGAAGCAATAACCGAAAAAGCATATTATTATTATTATTATTATTATTATTATTATTATTATTATTATTATTATTATTATTTTTCTTATTATTATTATTATTATTTTTCTTATTATTGTTATTATTATTATTAAAACATAATAATAAGAAAATAATGAAATGTATAAATTACAAGGGAAGTAACGAACAATTAATATATTTTAAGAACAGTAACAATATTAAAATAAATCTTTCATATGTAAACTATAAAAAGTAAAAAAAAAAAAAAAAAAAAAAGGTAGGGGATAGAATATAGAATACAGCTTATTCAATAATAATAGTTGACTATTTAGTCATGAAAGCAAATAACTTGAAAATAATACCCAGACTTTTTTTTATTTCTATTTTTTTTTTTTTCGCTGCCATGATATTTTATCACTGTGTCGAAGCTTTTGATTCCGGGGGGAGGGTGGGCACCGTCAATGACACACACACACACACACATCCTTCCGGTGATGATCAGCTTGTCAATCGTTTTATTTTGAGAACTTTATATATTTTATAATCTTGAAAATCGCTCATTATCCGATTTCCAATCAAAAGCCATATATTTTTAATATCTATTTAATGTACATAATCTCTCTGTGTATGTGATTATGTGTGTGTTTAAGCTGGCTTTATCGTAAATAAGTCTTGGATAACGTTATTTAAGTGTTTGGACATGATTCTTCCTATATTTAGTCTATTTGAATGCCCTGGATAGCCAACTGGCATGAATCTATTGGCATGTTTTGATCCAACACTTACTTTTGATATTTTTAATTGCTATTAACATATGATATCTGTCCTCTTTAACAAGTCGTAATGACTGATGATAGTTAACCATATCTTTCAAGTTTAAAGATTCAAAGGCCACTCATGAATGGCAAGGGCAAGGGACAATGACATTGCCCTATCAAGCAGAGCAATGCCCTAGAGACTGACCATATATGCATATGATCAGTTCTCATTCCCTTTCTTCACCCAAGCTAGGCCCAAGGAGGGCCAGGCAGTGGTTGCTGATGGCTTAGCAGATAGACCTAAAGGCTCCCAAAAACCCCCCATCCTTAGCTTACAAGGATGGGTGAGGTTGCAGCAACCAAAGGAAGTAACGAGGTTGATTGGGACTCGAATCCCAGTCTATCGATCACCAGTCAGGGACGTTACCACATCGGCCACCACAACCCTTAAAGTACCACATAAGAACAGAAAAGCAGCTACAATGTCATATTTCTAAGTCTCGCGTTTTCAATATCGTCTGTTTTCACTCAACCTAAAAACTTTTGGACCACAACCTTTGTCTGGTGCTGTTAATCTAGAAAAAGAAATGGACGTGTGCAGCACATATTATTATAAAAATAGATAATAGATAGACATTAAGAATAACAGAATGGGTCCCTAGTGATTGCAAAAGAAGCAGTGGGAAGTAGGAGAAGACGTTGGATTGACGAGCTAAGAAAATATGCGCGTATAAACTGGCATAGAGAGAACATAAACAGACGTGAGTGGAAGGACATGTCTGAGGCCTTTGTCCTGCAGTGGACTAGTTATGGCTGCTGTTGATGATGGTGATGATGATGTGTATACGTAGATAGATAGTTAAATAGATGAATTCGTGTGTGTCAGTCTGTTCTCAACGGTCAATAGTATCTTGCAAGATTCAAGTTTGATTCCATTTAGTTAATCTAAGTTGCGAATGACGTACTTGGCCTCGGGAACTTGGCTAGATATCGTGCAACACAGCAGTAATTTCTGTGCATGAGCTTATGTTGGATATGCAGGCTAGACTTTACTGATTTTGTTATCCTGCGTTTTTCATTGATTTTATTTTATTTCTTATAGTTTTCTTTATAATATTTTACATTCGTTTTGTGCTTTTGTAAGGTCCACCGGGTACCCTGATTTCCTTTTGAGGATATACTGTATCCTATACGGATGATGGATATATTGATAAAAGTTACGGATAATAAATATGATAAAAAATTTATGGATAATGGATATGATACAAAATGTTACAGATAATGGATATGATAAAAAATGTTATGGATAATAGACATGATCAAAATATTACGGATAAAGGATATGATAAGAATGTTACGGATAATGAATATGATAAAAAAATGTTACGGATAATGGATATGATAAAAAAAAATGTTACAGATAATGGATATGATATAAAAATTTACGGATAATGAATATGATACAAAAGATTACAGATAATGGATATGATAGAAAATGTTACGGATAATGCGTAGGATAAATATTTTTACGGATAATGGATATGATCAAAATATTACGGATAAAGGATATGATAAGAATGTTACATGTAATGGATATGATAAAAAAAATGTTACAGATAATGAATATGATACAAAAGGTTACAGATAGTGGATATGATGCAAAAGGTTACAGATAATGGATATGATACAAAATGTTACAGATAATGGATATGATACAAAATTTTACAAATAATGAATATGATACAAAGTGTTATAGATCATGGATATGATACAAAATGTTACGGATAATGAATATGATAACAAATTTTACGGATAATGAATATGATAAAAAATTTTACGGATAATGGATATGATCAAAAATATTTATTTATTTGTCATATGTCATTTACTCTTACAGATCTAGAAAGTGGAGAATATTTTTTGCCTTCATAATTTTGTCTCATGTAACATAAATAATCTATACCTCCACTTCTAGATGTCCTTAGGGCCTGCCATAAAATGATAAATAAGAACTAGACATATAGCTGCCTGTCTTCTTGTATAATTATATTTGTCCAAAGATATAACTGCTATTTTCTCTCAACTTAAAACCCTGTCCACACGATCGAGCATGCCCGACGGGCAAACAGTTATACCAGACCACAATAGTTAGTAAGAATAAGGGTTAATGACGTCAGAAGCGGAAAAACACAGACAGGGATCTGGCATCATACAGTGTTGCCAGATCCCTGCCTTTAGTTTTCCCGCTTCTGACGTCATCAAGCCTCATTTTCACTTGCTATTGTGGCCTGGTATCACCGTTTGCCCGTCGGGCATGCTCGATCGTGTGGACAGGGCTTGAAGAATCACATCGGTTTGATTTCTTTAGTGTTTTCTGTTCATTTCTCTTAATTTAAGCCAGTTTATATCATCATGTAACTCTTTATAAGTCATTTTATAACTCACTTCAATCTATGAATACCATCTAAAGCTCTTCCAAACTATCTTAACTATCTTAAAATTTTATATTTCTTAATATTACTGACGAATATAATAAATTTTAGAGGTACTACTCTAGCGTTTATGGATCTTGATCATTCTGACTAAGAATTTCTTAAAGACCAGTGTACGCGACCTGTCAACAATAACGGCTAAATATTTTGATAGATATGCACACACGCAGCTCCCTCTCCTTATACCCGAGCGTGACCAGTAATATATATATATATATATATATATATATATATATATA
>NC_090748.1:9415647-9420647 GCF_036898095.1 Palaemon carinicauda
TGTGATGCAGTTTTGATAGGCCCTGTTGCTACCTCGGATCACCTTGTTGACCGGTGAGGTAGCGGCAGTAGGGCATTCGGCATATGAAGCTTAAGCTTCATTTGTGATGGCTAACGGGGGGGGGGGGGGGGGGAGCGTGGGCTGTGGTACCCTTGCAGTACCTAGCATATGCTATGGTAGGTAGAATAGGATCATTGTTATAAATAATAGTGATATAACTATTAATAATAGCAATAATGATCACGATAATTGTAATAAAAAAAAGTTTGAAAGTAACACTCACACAAGTTTGTGCGTGTTTGTATGTATATATATATATATATATATATATATATATATATATATATATATATATATATATATATATATATATATGTATATGTATATATATGTATGTATATATATAAATATATATACATTATATATATATATAATATATATATATATATATATATATATATATATATATATATATATATATATATATATATATGGTACTAGGGCATGTTACTCTACGTTCATTATGAATAGACAATGTTATGATGGCGTTCAGAAATCGAAGATAGTTTCTTCGGACCGGACAAGCTATTTGGAGGAAGAGTTTGTCCAGAGAGAAACTATGTTCGATTTTTTAACACACCCACACATATATATATATATATATATATATATATATATATATATATATATATATATATATATATATATATAATTATAATTATATATGTATGCCCACACACATACACACTACGTTGTTAGTGACATGGATGGACTCTTTTTATCCAATAACAGCCTCGATTTCAAAAGAAGGAGAGTTATTAAGCCACTAGAATAATGGTGGCCTTAAAAAAAAAAAAAAAAAAAAAAAAAAAAGTTTACTATATTCCATACCTACTCTCAAAATCACATTTTTCCATTCTAGTCTAGCTTGCAACTTTGATTTGGTTCGTGTAGACAATTTAAATTTATTAAAGCATTTCAATAAATATAGTTGCGAATAAAACTAATTTTATTAAATGGCGAGTATTGACCAAAGGAAATGTCTGAGAGAGCCGGTTGCCCCAGATTTGTTCGAATCCCTGGGAACTACGCTGGCTTGGACTTAATCACACTTTGTCGATTTGTCTTAATTATTAAAGAGACTGACTCCGAACAAGACTAACTTTTAGATTAGTTGACTTTCCACTTTTAATGATCATTTTCTCGACTGAGAAGAAGTATTTTGAGAAAAGTAAAGGGAAATGAAGTCTTTTCAGTTTGATACAGATCACTGCCGTGGAAATACGGAGTTATACTGAAATAGAAGATAGTATTTTGTTTCCTTATTCAATATCATATTTTAGATTTAATGTTATTATTATTATTATTATTATTATTATTATTATTATCATTATTACTTCTACTACTACTAGCTAAGTTATAACTCTAGTTGGAAAAGCAAGATGCTATAAGCCCGACGGCTTCAACAAGGAAAAATAGCGCATTGAGGAAAGGAAAAAAGGAAATAAATAAACGATATAAGAAGTAATAAACAACTAAAATGAAATGTTTCATAATCTATAAAAGGATTTATGTCATCCTTTTCAACATAAAAACGTTTGCTGCAAGTTTGAACTTTTGAAGTTCTACTGATTCAGCTACCCGATTAGGAAGATCATTCTACAACTTGGTCACAGCTGGAATAAGGCTTCTAGAGTACCGTGTAGTATTGAGCCTCATGATGGAGAAGGTCTGAGTATATATAGTATATGAATTCTATCTTAAAAGCTTGAATAATCAGGTTTGTGGTCGCCTATTGGAAATGTCCGTCTCTCAATCTGTTGAACGGGAGTTCAAGCTCCTCTGAAACTAGATAGTTTCTTGTAGTGTCTGCAACCTCGCCATCCTTGTGAGCCTATAGGTCTACCTGCTAAGCCATCAGCAGCCATTGCCTGTCCCTCCCTGGTCCAAGCTTGGATGGAGAGGGGGCTTGGTCTCTTATCTTATGGATATATGATCGGTCTATGGAAAATTATCCTGCCTCTTGCGTGTGCCAGTCATGAGCAACCTTTAAACCTTTAAATAGCGCTAAACAACACGTTTGAAATATATTTTTGCACGACAAGGCACTAGCACAGTTGGAAGCCCCAAGCCTACGTGGCTGAGGCCTATGAAGCGCGAAGTAGGAGTTGATGAATGGATTAGTATTGAATTAAAAGCTCAAGATAGAGACGACTGGCGAAATCTAAACGAGCCCCTTTGCGTCAATAGGCGTAGGATAAGATAGTGAGGATGATGATGATGATGAAATATATTTGATTAGAGCAAGCAGCCTATGACGTCTGGAAGAAAAAAATTTCTCAACCTTCAATAAAAGTATTTCTAAATTCTTTTTGTTATCAATGTCTTTTCTTCTTCTTCTTCTTCTTCTTCTTCTTCTTCTTCTTCCTCCTCGTGGATTATCGAAGGGATAGTTGTTGCCAAAGTCAGGTAAGACGCTTCTCTAGTTTAATTTAAAAGTTAGGACACTTACCAACTACCGAGATTTTTCAGGCAAGCACGAATGCGAACGGAACTACAAGCAGGCTTTTGCCGGGTAAAAGTTATCTCTGCTTTCAGTAGTTAACTTTTGTGGTATCCTCCCTTATCTCTCTCTCTCTCTCTCTCTCTCTCTCTCTCTCTCTCTCTCTCTCTCTCAACTGCTTTACTGTACAGCTTGTCACATAGGTTTCTGTTCAAATGTTTTAATTATTATTATTATTATTATTATTATTATTATTATTATTATTATTACTCGCTAAACTACAACCCTAGTTGGAAAAGCAAGATGCTATAAGCCCAAGTGCTCCAACAGGGAAAATAGCCCAGCGAGGGAAGGCAATTATGAAAAACTACAAGAGGTTGAAGAACAATAACAACATTAAAATAGATGTTTCATATATAAACTATAAAAACTTGAAAATAACAAGAGGAATAGAAACCAGACAGAACAGCTGCCCGAGTGTACCCTCAAGCAAGAGAACTCTAACCCAAGACATGTATGCTATGCATATAATTGTCATGCATTATATATATGCTTTATATTATGAATGGAAATTGAAGTATCATTAAAGATGTATATTATTCTGAAGAAAGCTTTTCATATTTTTATGATTTTAACTATGGCTCCCATTTGAAATAAGACTTGCTACTTGAAACTATAGTCAATTTCTTTTAGCGATGCAGATTTGCACCGACTCGCAGCGGTGCCCTTTTAGCTCGGAAAAGTTTCCTGATCGCTGATTGGTTGAGCGAGATAATTCTAACCAATAACCGATCAGGAAACTTTTCCGAGCTAAAAGGACACCGCTGCGAGTCGGTGCAAATCTGCCTCACTAAAAATAAATTGACTATAATACAAAATATTTCGCATTCTGGCTTTCAACAACTCGAGAAAATAATTGAGACAATCCATAAGATGAACATTAATTCTCAAAGGTCATACGTCCGCCAGTGGAACACGTGTATCCCTTAAGGAAGGTATTGTTTACAACTTTTCCATAAATAGAGCAATCCTAGCTCAAAACAACACATAATATCGTAGCAAGTAAGAAATATATTTCCAGATAAGAAACATGGATGCAATCTCTCCGTAGGCGACTCGACCAACTATTTTTCTAATTACTTTTTCTTATATTAAATATTTATCTTCCAAAATAATGTTATATTCATGTTCTCTTTTATATTTTTATTAGTTTTTCGAGTTATCTTGGAAACAATTTTACCAGAATTTTTTTTTATTGAATTAAAAGCTCAAGATAGAGACGACTGGCGGAATCTAACCGAGGCCCTTTTCGTTAATGGGCGTAGGAGGAGAGGAGGATGATGATGAAGATTTTATTTTATAATACATAAAGAAATTTTTCTCACCAGTTAACAGGGTTATCTTACTCTCTAAGAATAAAATTACTTTTGTTATGGAAAGAGAACTCTGTCATGTGCAATTGCCTATCTTTCTCTATTATTATTATTATTATTATTATTATTATTATTATTATTATTAGTTGCTAAGCTACAACCCTATTTGGAAAAGTGGGATGCTATAAGCCCAGGGGCTCCAACAGGGAAAATAGCCAAAGAAAAATAGAATATTTTAGGAACAGTAACAACATTAAAATAAATATCTCCTATATAAACTATAAACACTTTAACAAAACAAGAAGAGAAATTAGATAGAATAGCGTGCCCGAATGTACCCTCAAGCAAGAGAACTCTAACCCAAGACAGTGGAAGACCATGGTTCAGAGGTTATGGCACTACCCAAGACTAGAGAACAATGGTTTGATTTTGGAGTGTCCTAGAAGAGCTACTTACCATAGTTAAAGAGTCTCTTGTACCCTTAGCAAGAGGAAAATGGCCACTGAACAATTACAGTGCAGTAACCCCGTGGGCGAAGAAGAATTGTTAGTTAATCTCAGTGTTGTCAGGTGTATGAGGATAGAGGAGAATAAGAATAAGTAAAGAATAGACCAGATTACTCGCTGTGTGCATGTATAGGCAAAGGGAAAATGAACCGTAACCAGAGAGAGAGAGGGATCCAATTAGTACTGTCTGGCCAGTCAAAAGACCCCACAACCCTCTGGCGGTAGTATCTCAACAGGTGGCTGGTGCCGTGGCCAACCTACTTCCTAATTCTACAATTGAAAGAAAGGGTAGAGCATAAATAAGAATAATTTGATAAATACAGTAATTCTACAATTTAAGCAAAAAGCGCAGAACAAAGAAATATATATATATATATATATATATATATATATATGTGTGTGTGTGTGTATATATATATACATACATATATATATGTGTATATATATACATACATATATATGTGTATATATATATATATATATATATATATATATATATATATACAC
This sequence comes from Palaemon carinicauda, assembly GCF_036898095.1. NCBI lineage: Eukaryota > Metazoa > Arthropoda > Malacostraca > Decapoda > Palaemonidae > Palaemon > Palaemon carinicauda. The sequence continues at coordinate 9,420,537 of NC_090748.1, forward strand.
ACACATATATATATATGTATATATATATATATACATACATATATATACACATATATATATATATATATATATATATATATATATATATGTGTGTATATATATATATATATA
>NC_090748.1:9425647-9431238 GCF_036898095.1 Palaemon carinicauda
TCAATAAAGTATAATATAATAATATGTCAGGACAGCTAACCATTCCTCTTGATTTAACTGGTACTGTTAGAGAACATGTCCACACTATAATCAGCAGTGGCTTTAGGAGATCTAGCTGAGTCTTCAACGGCTTATTATTATTAGTATTATTATTATTGACTAAGTTACAACCCTGTTTGGAAAAGCAGGATGCTATAAGCCCTAGGACTTTAACGGGTAAAATAGCCCCGTGAGGAAAGGAAATAAGGAAGCAATGAATAGTGTGCCTGTAGTGAACCCTCAAACAAGAAAACTCTAACACAAGAATTTTATGTTATCTTGGTATTGTCAGGTGTATGAGGAAAGAGGATAATGTTTAAAGAATGGGCCACACTATTCGATGCATGTGCGGGCAAAGGAAAAATGACCCGCAACCAGAGAAGGATCCAATGTAGCACTGGCTGGCCAGTCAAAGGACCTTAGAACTCTCTAGCAGTAGTATCTCAAATGGTTACAAGCAACGTGATTAAAAGAGAATAAAAATAGAGCTAACTTTGGAGAATCAGAGTATAAAAAGCTATAACATCGAAGCAAAGCTATTTGTGTAATTAATGTGTCTTTTCAGAGACTCAGAGAATCAACTGAGTTCAGTAACCTTTTGGGATCTCGTTACAAAATCCACATTGAATTTTCCAAGTGTGACCTGGCTTGCCATCTGCCCATAGATCACTGTTGTCCTAATTATTGCATTTTACTTTGTTATTTGATAGTGTATACTTATTAAGAAGGAGGTACATACTTCATAAGAAAGAAAAATGATAGAGAACCAGCTACCTTCTCTCTCTCTCTCTCTCTCTCTCTCTCTCTCTCTCTCTCTCTCTCTCTCTCTCTCTCTCTCTAGCGCAATTCAAGAACGCTTATCTTATTGTTATGTTACTAAGCGAGTGATATACTTCACACCCTATGGTGTTAATGGGAAAATTATAAATTATGTTATCAAATGTGGAAATATTCCTCGACTAGAGATGGTACTAATTAGTGCATAAATTAAAAGGAAAATTATATCAACAGCAATTTGGGTTTGAGATCGCCAGCTACGTCTCTTCTTCTTCTTCTTCTCCTTAATATTATTATTAATAGGGAACTTCTTTTTCTTCTTCTTCTTCTTCTTTCTCTTCTTCTTCTTCTTCTTCTTCTTCTTCTTCTTCGTATTATTATTATTAATAGGGATCTTCTTCTTCTTCTTCTTCTTCTTCGTATAGAATACCATTTAATTTACGATTCTGTACCTAAAGCTGTATCCGAAAATCTTGAGTTGAGGGGAATATCATAGATTATCTTGTTAAAAGGCTGACATAGGAAAAAAACACGCTTTTGACAGACATGTGAGATTCTAAATTCTTCGAGTTTCACCTGTGCTTGTTTGTGGCATGAGCTTTAAATATAGGTCAAAGTATTTATGAAGACGTTAAATTATGTCTTACAGAATATCTTTAGAGTGGCAGAAAGGCAAAACTGTTTTAAGGGGAAGAAATGGGGTTCTCCTTACAACTTTAGTCACAGATGGTGGTTTCAGAAATATTATTTTTTTTTATAATTAATTCTTATTTTCACTTAAACACTAAATTAAGAACGTAACGTCTCTGCCTGGTGTTTCCCAGTTGGGGGTTTGAGTCCCGCTCAGACTCGTTAGTGCCATTAGTGTCTACAACCTTACCATCCTTGTGAGCTAAGGTTGGTGGGTCTGGGGGAGCCTATAGGTCTGTCTGCTGAGTCATCAGCAGCCATTGCCTGGCCCTCCCTGGTCGTAGCTTGGGTGGAGAGGAGGCTTGGGCGCTGATCATATAATATATGGTCAGTCTCTAGGGCATTGTCCCTTGCCTCTGCCATTCATGAGCTACCTTCAAACCTTTAAAACCTTTAAATGTTGTGGTGGCTGATGTGGTTACGTCTCCGACTGGTGATCGCCAGACTGGGGTTCGAGTCCCGCTCAAGCTCGTTGGTTCCTTTGGTCACTGCAACCTCACGATCCTTGTGAACTAAGGATGAGGGGAGGCGGTGTATGTGGGAGCCTATAGGTCTGTCTGCTGAGTCATCAGCAGCCATTGCCTGTCCCTCCTTGGTCATAGCTTGGTTGGAGAGGGAGCTTTGGTGCTAATCATATATATATATATATATATATATATATATATATATATATATATATACATATATATATACATATATATATACACATATATATATACATATATATAAATATATATATATATATATATATATATATATATATATATATGTATGTATGTATATGTATATACACACACACACACATATATATATATATATGGATAAATATCAACATAACATCGTGTTCAAATAGAAATAAATTTCTACCTCATACTTGGGATCGAACGCTAGCCCCTTCTAATGAAAGGCCAGGTCGAAACCAACCATGCCACGAGAGCCCATAAAAGGAAATCTGAACCTGACAATAATCTATCTGTCCGAGGATTTACCTGGTGAGACATCAGTCTCTTTACCAGCGAGTTTTACCAGATTTCCCCGGGCCACCACGTGACACAATTGGTAGTAATTCATTCAAATTACCCCTAATGAGTCAATATGGATAAATATCAACATAACATCGTGTTCAAATAGAAATAAATTTCTACCTCATACTTGGGATCGAACGCTAGCCCCTTCTAATGAAAGGCCAGGTCGAAACCAACCATGCCACGAGAGCCCATAAAAGGAAATCTGAACCTGACAATAATCTATCTGTCCGAGGATTTACCTGGTGAGACATCAGTCTCTTTACCAGCGAGTTTTACCAGATTTCCCCGGGCCACCACGTGACACAATTGGTAGTAATTCATTCAAATTACCCCTAATGAGTCAATATGGATAAATATCAACATAACATCGTGTTCAAATAGAAATAAATTTCTACCTCATACTTGGGATCGAACGCTAGCCCCTTCTAATGAAAGGCCAGGTCGAAACCAACCATGCCACGAGAGCCCATAAAAGGAAATCTGAACCTGACAATAATCTATCTGTCCGAGGATTTACCTGGTGAGACATCAGTCTCTTTACCAGCGAGTTTTACCAGATTTCCCCGGGCCACCACGTGACACAATTGGTAGTAATTCATTCAAATTACCCCTAATGAGTCAATATGGATAAATATCAACATAACATCGTGTTCAAATAGAAATAAATTTCTACCTCATACTTGGGATCGAACGCTAGCCCCTTCTAATGAAAGGCCAGGTCGAAACCAACCATGCCACGAGAGCCCATAAAAGGAAATCTGAACCTGACAATAATCTATCTGTCCGAGGATTTACCTGGTGAGACATCAGTCTCTTTACCAGCGAGTTTTAAGGGGCTAGCGTTCGATCCCAAGTATGAGGTAGAAATTTATTTCTATTTGAACACGATGTTATGTTGATATTTATCCATATTGACTCATTAGGGGTAATTTGAATGAATTACTACCAATTGTGTCACGTGGTGGCCCGGGGAAATCTGGTAAAACTCGCTGGTAAAGAGACTGATGTCTCACCAGGTAAATCCTCGGACAGATAGATTATTGTCAGGTTCAGATTTCCTTTTATGGGCTCTCGTGGCATGGTTGGTTTCGACCTGGCCTTTCATTAGAAGGGGCTAGCGTTCGATCCCAAGTATTAGGTAGAAATATATATATATATATATATGTGTGTGTGTGTGTGTGTGTGTGTGTGTGTGGTCGGTCTCTAGGGCATTTTCCTGCTCAATTGGGCAATGTCACTTTCCCTTGCCTCTGCCATTCATGAGCTGTCTTTAAGCATTTATATATCAAGAAAGGCAGATTCGAAAAGATTAACAAAATCTTGATTTCCTGATTAAGGTTGGTTTTATATAGTTTTTCTGAGCCAGGGAAGTATTCGTTTTGAATGCAATATTAGCTTTAGTTTGTATTATTATTATTATTATTATTATGATCTTCATTATTATTTTTACTATTATTACTTGCTAAGCTACAACCCTAGTTGGATAAGCAGGATGCTATGAACCCAGGGTGTCCAACAGGGAAAATAGCCCAGTGAGGAAAGGAAACAAGGAAAAAAAGTAAATATTTTGAGAACAGTAACATTTAAATCAGTATCTCCTATATAAACTACACAAACTTTAACAAAACAAGAGGAAGAGAAATAAGATAGAATAGTGTGCTCGAATGTACTCTCAAGCAACTCTAACCCAAGACAGTGGGAGACCATGGTACAGGAGCTATGGCACTACCCAAGACTAGGGAACAATGGTTTGATTTTGGAGTGTCCTTCTCGTAGAAGACCTGTTTACCATAGCTAAAGAGTCTCTTCTACCCTTACCAAGAGGAGGACCATGGTACAGAATCTATGGCACTACTTAAGACTAGAGAACAATGGTTTGATTTCAACGTGCTCTTTAAAGTGTTTATTAGTGAGTAGGTCTCTGGGGAATAGGTTCATGGGTTGAAGAGTTCTTTAAAAATTCCTAGAATTATCTTATGCTTTCCATGGTAGATGTCCCTTTGGAAGTTAGGCACGAAAGCAATACAATTACCATTAAGTGCCAGAAAACAAGATGAATCAATCATCCATATTAATTAATCTCACACTAATCTCACAGAACAGAGATTATCTATTCAAAGTTGGAGCAAATGTTTTTATGTTAACCAGGCTGACATGAGTCTTTTTATTGTTTATATATGACATATCTGTTTTTGACATTGTTAATTGTTTGTATAGGACATATCTGTTTTGACGCTGTTACTGTTTTTAGAATGTTATATTGTTAATTCATTCTCATCATTTATTTATTTCCTTATTTCCTTTCCTCACCGGGCTATTTTTTCCCTGTTGGAGACCTTGGGCTTATAGCATCTTGCTTTTCCAAATTCTCATCATTTATTTATATCCTTATTTTCCTTTCCTCACTGGGCTATTTTTCCCTGTTGGAGACCTTGGGCTTATAGCATCTTGCTTTTCCAATTAGGGTTGTAGCTTGACTAGTAATAATAATAATAACTTGGAGAAATCCTATTTAAAAAAAGGGAGGGAATTTGCAACAACTGATTTTAAGGTAGCTTCACTGTTTCAGGTTGTGCTCCCAAACTGAAAGACATTGGTTAGGCAAAAAAAGCTCTCTCTCTAGACATTAAATTTCAGTATAAAGACATTGAAGTTATATCTATTTAGCTAATTTCTATTTTCAATCAAAGAATAGAGGAATTCACCCATTAAGAATCTCTCTCTCTCTCTCTCTCTCTCTCTCTCTCCTCTCTCTCTCTCTCTCTCTCTCTCTCTCTCTCTCTCTCTCTCTCTTTAGACATTAAATTTGAATATAAGGACATGAAAATTATATTATTTTAGCTAATTCTTTTTTTTCAATACAGGAAGTTCACCAATTAAGAATATCTCTCTCTCTCTCTCTCTCTCTCTCTCTCTCTCTCTCTCTCTCTCTCTCTCTCTCTCATTCTTGGGGCAGTAAATTAGGCTATAAGGATTCTGTTAATTTCGGCATTCTTTTTTCTTTCGCATTTCGAAACGGCGCAGCGCAGACTCGAAGTTATGCCGGGATTGGCACCG
>NC_090748.1:9441738-9469140 GCF_036898095.1 Palaemon carinicauda
TGAGAAAGTGATTGTACCAACTATGATTGAATGGATCAGAGCTGTGGAGAATGGAAGTGACGGAGAGACAGAAATTGAATGTGTTTGAGATGAAGTGTCTGAGGAGTATGGCATGTGTATCTTGATTGGATAGGGTTAAGAACGAAGTAGTGAGGGTGAGAACGGATGTGAGAATTGAATTAGCTGCTAGATTGGATATGAATGTGTAGAGGTGGTTTGGCCATATAGAGAGGGTGGAAAATTTCTATCTGCTGAAGAAGGTGATAGAAGCAAGAGTTGATGGGTGAAGTGTAAGAGGAAGGCCAAGTTGTGGATGGATGGATGGAGTGAAGAAAGCCTTAGGTGGCAGTAGGATAGATTTGAGAGAATCAAAAGTGCTTGTTAGGAATAGGAATGAATGGCGAGCGATTGTGATGCTTATTGATAGGCCCGGTTGCTACCTCGGATCACCTTGGTGACCGGTGAGGTAGCGGCAGTAGGGGATTCAGCATATGAAGCTTAAGCTTCATTTGTGATGGATAACTGGGGGAGCGTGGGCTGTGGTACCCTTGCAGTGCCTATTCTACCTGCCATGGTAGGTAGAATAGGATCATTGCTATTAATAATAATGATATTACTATTAGTAATAGCAATAATGATAATAACAATTGTAATAAAAAACGTTTGAAAGTAACACTCACGCCAGTTTATGTATATATATATATATATATATATATATATATATATATATATATATATATACTGTATATATATATATATACAGTATATATATATATATATATATATATATATATATATATATATATATATATACAGTATATATATATATATATATATATATATATATAATATACATATATATATATATACTGTATATATATATATATATATATATATATATATATATATATATGGTACTAAGGCATGTTACTCTACGTATATTATGAATAGACAATGTTATGATGGCGTTCAGAAATCGAAAATAGTTTCTTCGGACCGGACAAGCTATCTGGAGGAAGAGTTTGTCCAGAGAGAAACTATGTTCGATTTTTGAATGCCACCATGACATTGTCTATTTATTATATATATATATATATATATATATATATATATATATATGTATGTATGTGTGAGTATGTATATATATATATATATATATATATATATATATATAAATATGTATATATATATATAATATATATAAAATCATAATTATATATGTATATATATATGTATGTATATATATATATATATATATATATATATATATATATATATATATATATATATATATATATATATATATATGTATATATATGGATGGACTCTTTTTATCCAATAACAGCCTCGATTTCAGAAGAAGGAAAGTTATTAAACCACTAGAATAATGGTGGCCCTTTAAAAAAAAAAAAAAAAAAGTTTACTGTATATCCCTCAAAATATGCTTCCATACCTACTCTCAAAATCACATTTCTCCATTCTAGTCTAGCTTGCAACTTTGATTTGGTTCGTGTAGACAATTTAAATTTATTAAAGCATTTCAATAAATATAGTTGCGAATAAAACTAATTTTATTAAATGGCGAGTATTGACCAAAGAAAATGTCTGAGAGAGCCGGTTGCCCCAGATTTGTTCGAATCCCTGGGAACTACGCTGGCTTGGACTTAATCACACTTTGTCGATTTGTCTTAATTATTAAAGAGACTGACTCCGAACAAGACTAACTTTTAGATTAGTTGACTTTCCACTTTTAATGATCATTTTCTCGACTGAGAAGAAGTATTTTGAGAAAAGTAAAGGGAAATGAAGTCTTTTCAGTTTGATACAGATCACTGCGGTGGAAATACGGAGTTATACTGAAATAGAAGATAGTATTTTGTTTCCTTATTCAATATCATATTTTAGATTTATTATTATTATTATTATTATTATTATTATTATTATTATTATTACTTCTACTACTACTAGCTAAGTTATAACTCTAGTTGGAAAAGCAAGATGCTATAAGCCCGACGGCTTCAACAAGGAAAAATAGCGCATTGAGGAAAGGAAAAAAGGAAATAAATAAACGATATAAGAAGTAATAAACAACTAAAATGAAATGTTTCATAATCTATAAAAGGATTTATGTCATCCTTTTCAACATAAAAACGTTTGCTGCAAGTTTGAACTTTTGAAGTTCTACTGATTCAGCTACCCGATTAGGAAGATCATTCTACAACTTGGTCACAGCTAGAATAAAACTTCTAGAGTACTGTGTAGTATTGAGCCTCATGATGGAGAAGGCCTGAGTATATATAGTATATGAATTCTATCTTAAAAGCTTGAATAATTAGGTTTGTGGTCGCCTATTGGAAATGTCCGTCTCTCAATCTGTTGAACGGGAGTTCAAGCTCCTCTGAAACTAGATAGTTTCTTGTAGTGTCTGCAACCTCGCCATCCTTGTGAGCCTATAGGTCTACCTGCTAAGCCATCAGCAGCCATTGCCTGTCCCTCCCTGGTCCAAGCTTGGATGGAGAGGGGGCTTGGTCTCTTATCTTATGGATATATGATGGGTCTATGGAAAATTATCCTGCCTCTTGCGTGTGCCAGTCATGAGCAACCTTTAAACCTTTAAATAGCGCTAAACAACACTTTTGAAATATATTTTTGCACGACAAGGCACTAGCAGAGTTGGAAGACCCAAGCCTACGTGGCTGAGGACTATGAAGCGTGAAGTAGGAGTTGATGAATGGATTAGTATTGAATTAAAAGCTCAAGATAGAGACGACTGGTGAAATCTAAACGAGGCCCTTTGCGTCAATAGGCGTAGGATAAGATAGTGATGATGATGATGATGATGATGAAATATATTTAATTAGAGCAAGCAGCCTATGACGTCTGGAAGAAAAAAAAATTCTCGCAAGCTTCAATAATAGTATTTCTAAATTCTTTTTGTTATCAATGTCTTTTCCACTTCTTCTTCTTCTTCTTCTTCTTCTTCTTCTTCTTCTTCTTCTTCTTCCTCGTGGATTATCGAAGGGATAGTTGTTGCCAAAGTCAGGTAAGACGCTTCTCTAGTTTAATTTAAAAGTTAGGACACTTACCAACTACCGAGATTTTTCAGGCAAGCACGAATGCGAACGGAACTACAAGCAGGCTTTTGCCGGGAAAAAAAGTTATCTCTGCTTTCAGTAGTTAACTTTTGTGGTATCCTCCCTTATCTCTCTCTCTCTCTCTCTCTCTCTCTCTCTCTCTCTCTCTCTCTCTCTCTCTCTCTCTACTGCTTTTCTGTACAGCTTGTCACATAGGTTTCTGTTCATATGTGCTTTAATTATTATTATTTTTATTATTATTATTATTATTATTACTCGCTAAGCTACAACCCTAGTTGGAAAAGCAAGATGCTATAAGCCCAAGTGCTCCAACAGGGAAAATAGCCCAGCGAGGAAAGGAAATTAGGAAAAACTACAAGAAGTTCAAGAACAATAACAACATTGAAATAGATGTTCCATATGTAAACTATAAAAACTTGAAAATAACAAGAGGAATAGAAACCAGACAGAACAGCTGCCCGAGTGTACCCTCAAGCAAGAGAACTCTAACCCAAGACATGTATGCTATGTATATAATTGTCATGCATTATATATATGCTTTATATTATGCATGTAAATTGAAGTATCATTAAAGATGTATATTATTCTGAAGAAAGCTTTTCATATTTTTATGATTTTAACTATGGCTCCCATTTGAAATAAGACTTGCTACTTGAAACTATAGTCAATTTCTTTTAGCGATGCAGATTTGCACCAACTCGCAGCGGTGCCCTTTTAGCTCGGAAAAGTTTCCTGATCGGTGATTGGTTGAGCGAGATAATTCTAACCAATCAGCGACCAGGAAACTTTTCCGAGCTAAAAGGGTACCGCTGCGAGTCGGTGCAAATCTGCCTCACTAAAAAAAAAATTGACTATAATACAAAATATTTCGCCTTCTGGCTTTCAACAACTCGAGAAAATAATTGAGACAATCCATAAGATGAACATTAATTCTCAAAGGTCATACGTCCGCCAGTGGAACACGTGTATCCCTTAAGGAAGGTATTGTTTACAACTTTTTCCATAAATAGAGCAATCCTAGCTCAAAACAACACATAATATCGTAGCAAGTAAGAAATATATTTCCAGATAAGAAACATGGATGCAATCTCTCCGTAGGCGACTCGACCAACTATTTTTCTAATTACTTTTTCTTATATTAAATATTTATCTTCCAAAATAATGTTATATTCATGTTCTCTTTTATATTTTTATTAGTTTTACGAGTTATCCCTTTGAAGCAATTTTACCAGATATTTTTTTATTGAATTAAAAGCTCAAGATAGAGACGACTAGCGGAATCTAACCGAGGTCCTTTACGTTAAGAGGATTGTATTTTATAATACATAAAGTAATTTTTCTCACCATTTAACAGAGTTATCTTACTCTCTGAGATTGAAATTATTTTTGCTATGAAAAGAGAAATCTATCGGTTGCAATTGTCTATCTTCCTTTATTATTATTATTATTATTATTACTTGCTAAGCTAGAACCCTAGTTGGAAAAGCAGGATGCTATAAGCCCAGAGGCTCTAACAGGGAAAATAGCTTAGTGAGGGAAGGAAACAAAGAAAAATAGAATATTTTAAGAAGAGTAACATTAGAATAAATATCTCCTTTATAAATTATAAAAACTTTAACAAAACAAGAAGAGAAATTAGATAGAATAGCGTGCCCGAGTGTACCCTCAAGCAAGAGAACTCTAACCCAAGACAGTGGAAGACCATGGTTCAGAGGTTATGGCACTACCCAAGACTAGAGAACAATGGTTTGATTTTGGAGTGTCCTTCTCCTAGAAGAGCTGCTGACCATAGCTAAAGAGTCTCTTCTACCCTTACCAAGAGGAAAGTAGTGATTGAACAATTACAGTGCAGTAACCCCGTGGGCGAAGAAGAATTGTTAGTTGATCTCAGTGTTGTCAGGTGTATGAGGACAGAGGAGAATAAGAATAAGTAAAGAATAGACCAGACTACTCGCTGTGTGTATGTGTAGGCAAGGGGAAAAGTGAACCGTAACCAGAGAGAGAGGGATCCACTTAGTACTGTCTGGCCAGTCAAAAGACCCCATAACTCTCTAGCGGTAGTATCTCAACAGGTGGCTGGTGCCGTGGCCAACCTACTACCTAATTCTACAATTGAAAGAAAGGGTAGAGCATAAATAAGAATAATTTGATAAATACAGTAATTCTACAATTTAAACAAAAAGCGCAGAACAAAGAAATATATATATATATATATATATATATATATATATATATATATATATATATATATATATTATATATATATATATATATGTATATATATATATATATATATATATATATATATTATATATCTATATATGTATATATATATATATATATATATATATATATATATATATATATATATATATATATATATACGTTATGCTATATGCAAATCACCAACACTACTACCACTACCTAGCTCTTCATGTCACGCCGTCCTTCATGTCATAAATAACGATTTTCTCGTCACCATTCTTGTCATGTCTTTCGCTCATGTCATAATTCTCATGACGCAAAACATGTCGTCGGTAGACAGTGCTTCTGTTTAAGACAGGAATAAAACGCACCGATCGTGTAATAGTATAATTCGGCGCAGTAGTTATGTCCGCGTAATAGCGAATAACCTTTTCAAATATACAGTATATATATATATATATATATATATATATATATATATATATATATATATATATATATATATATATATACATATATATATATATATGTATACATATATATATATGTATATATATATATATATATATTTCTATGTACTTGAATTTTGGAATAATTTAATCTAGGGTTATAGTATAATTTTAATTCAATGTTATTTGATACATAAGTATTATAAATTTCACTCCAATAATGCAGTGTTCCATAAAGTGTTTGAAAAACAATTGCAAAAATTATAAATAGAAAAATTTCGTTATACGTGAAACTATTAAAAAAAAAACGTTATGAAAAAGATAGTTTTTTATAATTTTCTTACTCGGAGCAGTTTCTTTTAGTTTACATTTTTCTTATATATTATTTATAATTTAAACCTCAAATTACGAATCTTATTGTTTTTGCATTCCTCTAACATAGACGACTCATAAAAATTAAATTTTAGGACTCGTTTCGGGTTAACAACAAATAATATATATTAGAAAATCATGGCATAGCTTACGGCTGTTCCAAAAACTTCAAAATATTTTTGACAATTATAGATAGAGTTGAATCATTTTAAATTTTCTTACTCTATTTCAATCAAATTTCATTTGACGTTGTACTGTGTACACAGATAATTGTTAGTTGGATGGTAAATATTATTTGTAAGATAAAAATATCATTGATGTGGAAGGGAAAAAAAAATCTATAATTATGGGCATCTGGTAGTAACTCACACCGCATTTGAAACTTTTTTTTATCTCTTATTATGAAATACACATTTACAATCTGACAATTTATAACATATACAGGATACATCAAAGTATATTTACATAAAAAGAAAAATTAATTTTACATATAATGTATTTACATTTGAAACTAATACGTCCTCTGGAGTGTTTTTAGGTCGTACCTAGTGACCTCCTCCTCCCTCTCCTCCTCCTCCTCCTCCACCTCCTCCTCCTCCTCCTCCTCCTCCTCCTCCTCCTCCTCCACCTCCTCCTCCAAAGGAATCCCAAGAGACTCTTCACTTGGTGAATTTTCACCCCGAACTCACGTACTTCGACCAATTACCCACCTGGTTTCCGTTTTCTTCTAGCATTATCTGGGAGGAATCTTCAAGGGTCTTATAGGCAGTGTTAATTAAAAGTGAAACATGTTCCCATCAAATATGATAGTCTTTAGAATCTTATATGAACTACTATGAAGATAAATATGTTATTATTATTATTATTATTATTATTATTATTATTATTACGTGCTCAGCTACAATCCTAGTTGGGAAAGCAGGATGCTATAAAGCCCAAGGGCTCCAACAAGGAAAATAGCCCAGTGAGGAGGGAAATAAATAATCTACAAAAGAAGTAATCAACAATTAAAATGAAATAACTTTATTACAACAACAACATAAAAATAAATCTTTCATATATAAACTACAAATCTTTCAAGTAAAACAAGTGGAAGATATAATGATTAGAATAATGTGCCGAGTATACCCTTAAGCAAGAGAATTATAATTTTTAAAGTATATTTAACATATAAACATACAGTAATTATATTCGAAAGTTAATGTGTATCCCTAAGTATAATCCCAAATCAAACCATTGTTCTCTAGTCTTTGGTAGTGCCATAGCCTCTGTACCATGGCCTTCCACTGTCTTGGGTTACAGATCTCTTGCTTGAGGGTACACTCGGGCACGCTATTCTATCTAATTTCTCTCTTTCTTGTTTTGTTATAATTTTTATAGTTTGAATAGGAAATATTTATTTCAATATTATTGTTCTTAGAATATTGTATTTTTCCTGGTTTCCTTTCCTCACTGAGCTATTTTCCCTGTTGAAGCCACTGAGCTTCTATAGTCCATTTCTTATAGCGAGACATATTTGCACCGACTCGCAACGGTGCCCTTTTAGCTCAGAAATGTTTCCTGATCGCTGATTGGTTAGAATTATCTCGTCCAACCAATCAGCGATCAGGAAACTTTTCCGAGCTAAAAGGGCATCGCTGCGAGTCGGTGCAAATCTGCATCGCCAAAAGAAATGGACTATAGCATCCTGCTTTTCCAACTAGGGTAGTAGCTTAGATAATAATAATAATAATAATAATAATAATAATAATAATAATAATAATAATAATAATAATAATAGTACTCGAATGCAACCATTAATTTTGGCTGACATTTTTCCGGGCGAGGTGGATCCAATCTGACGGCATTATGCTACCTGCTATTTGACAGCTCGGTATTCTGAATGACCGGCCATGTATTCACGGCTGCCATGGATGACCTCCGATTATGCAAATTGCGTCAGTATACGCATGACGCATAATTTCTTTTGAAGGGAATTGGACCCGTCATGTATGCATTTGCAATACTGCAGTCACTTTCAAAGATACCTTCTTTTGATTTCTAAATAAATTGAATATTTAATTAATTTAGTACTTTATTTACACGATTTTAAAAAGAAACTCGAAATACTCATCTTATATTTTATAACTATTGTACTCAATCCGTCAAAATTGACGGGTATATATTTAGATAGATATGTACTCACAGATTCAATCCTTCCCGCCCCCTCCTCTTTGCCTAACTATAACACGCCAGTTTGGGCAATTTGTGGGATATTGTTGTTTTCTGAGTGGTTGTTCTTATGTGTGTGTGTGTATATATATATATATATATATATATATATATATATATATACATATATATATATATATATATATATATATATATATATACACCCACATATACACATTTTATATATATATATATATATATATATATATATATATATATATCTATATATATAGATATATATATATATATATATATATATAAATGTAGACATATATGTATATATTTTTGTGTATGTATATAATATATATATATATATATATATATATATATATATATATATATATATATATATATATATATATAACTTGGGCTCTGTATCTTATTACCTCAGTGAACATCACGAAGAACTTCTCAACCCTATCGCTCGAACAGCACTTCATGTACCTGCAACAGGGAACTGTTCCTGTTATTCAAAGAGCTGGAACGGCCGTATAGTATAGACAACTCTGAGATAGAGGACTAACTTTACATTCTATGGAGTCAATTCCAAACCCTGACGAAGTTGTTCGCAGTTCGCAGTTCGCAGTTGGTGACAATAGTTACACGAGCAATCGGTAAAGGAAATACCTCCAGAAGGACATGGTCACCTGATAGCGTGATATGTTTAACCTGTTAACTTTCATCTCTCATCATGACATTTTAAACCGTATATACAAATCCGTGTTATTTGATCGTGGCCCTAAAATAGACGAGATGAAAGTTAATATAAGATACTAGTGTACGCGACCCTTCAAAAATAATGGCTAAATATGCAGATAGACATCCACATGCACCTCCTCGCCTGGATATGACTACTCCCTCTTCCCTTACCCGAGGGACTGGGAGAGCTGAGCGTGACCAGATATATATATATATATATATATATATATATATATATATATATATATATATATATATATGTGTGTGTGTGTGTGTGTGTGTGTGTGTGTGTATTTGTTATGCAGGGGTAATGAGTAATGCACTTGGCAGATAAGAAATAGACGAATATTTTTTTTTTGCTTAGCTTTACCACTAAATGTTTACTCTTATGAACTTTCCTTATTTGTTCGTATTTAATCTTTAGATTTCGGCGTTTACATGAATTCACTTTAATTAACTAACAAACTAAACTATTTAGATATTTTCTTGTTGATAGATGACAATGTTCGGTTCATTTATTTTGGTTAGATACGCACGCGCACGCACGTGTGTGTATGTGTGCAATTGTGTGCGACTGAGTTTGTGTTCGAATGTGAAGAAAAATAAAGAGGATAGTTGATTCTTTGCAAAAAAAATGGAAAAAGCCTTGCAAATAATCGTGTTTATTACCCTAAACACAAGATCAAACCTCATTGAGCAGAGTGACTTCTCCTGAAATATAACTTTACAGGCTTTAAAGGCCGCAGCGCCTAAGCTCCCTCTCCACCCAAGAAAGGACCAAGGAGGGCCAGTCAATGGCTGCTAATGACTCAGCAGATAGACCTATGGGCTCCCCCAAACTGCCCACCCTTAGCTCACCAGGATGGTGAGGGACAGCGGCATGAGAAAATAACGAGTTTGAGTAGGACTCGAACCCCAGTCTGGCAATCATCAGACAAGAACGCTACCACCAAGCCACCACAAGCAAGCAAGAAACTAGAAAGAGAGCTGGGCAAATGGAAGATATCTTCTATTTCCCGCTTGGCAACCCTTGGCCTTCTTCAATACATGAAGATGAGACCTCGCTAGACACGATTGGCTGCAATATTTCACTGGATGTCACATGGTTTCCTATTCTTGAAAATATTTTCTCTGCAATTTCTGTTTAAGTCTCTCTCTCTCTCTCTCTCTCTCTCTCTCTCTCTCTCTCTCTCTCTCTCTCTCTCTCTCTCTCTCTCTCTGCTACAATCAGATGAAATATGTCAGTGCAAACATTTTTACGGTAAAGCTGTCATTGACATTCTATGTATTTTTTTTTTATTAAGTCAATAAAGTACAATATAATAATATGTCAGGATAGCTAACAATTCCTCTTGATTTAACTGGTACTGTTGGAGAACATGTCCACACTATAATCAGCACTGGCTTTAGGAGATCTAGCTGAGTCTTCAACGGCTTATTATTATTAGTATTATTATTATTGGCTAAGTTACAACCCTGTTTGGAAAAGCAGGATGCTATAAGCCCTAGGACTCTAACGGGTAAAATAGCCCCGTGAGGAAAGGAAATAAGGAAGCAATGAAAAGTGTGCCTGTAGTGAACCCTCAAACAAGAAAACTCTAACACAAGAATTTTATGTTATCTTGGTATTGTCAGGTGTATGAGGAAAGAGGATAATGTTTAAAGAATAGGCCACACTATTCGATGTATGTGCGGGCAAGGGAAAAATGACCCGCAACCAGAGAAGGATCCAATGTAGCACTGGCTGGCTAGTCAAAGGACCTTAGAACTCTCTAGCAGTAGTATCTCAAATGGTTACAAGCAACGTGATTAAAAGAGGATAGAAATAGAGCTAACTTTGGAGAATCAGAGTATAAAAAGCTATAACATCAAAGCAAAGCTATTTGTGCAATTAATGTGTCTTTTCAGAGAATCAGAGAATCAACTGAGTTCAGTAACCTTTTGGGATCTCGTTACAAAATCCACATTGGATTTTCCAGGTGTGACCTGGCTTGCCATCTGCCCATAGATCACTGTTGTTCTAATTATTGCATTTTACTTTGTTATTTGATAGTGTATACTTATCAAGAAGGATGTACATACTTCATAAGAAAGAAAAATGATAGAGAACCAGCTACCTTCTCTCTCTCTCTCTCTCTCTCTCTCTCTCTCTCTCTCTCTCTCTCTCTCTCTCTCTCTCTCTCTAGCGCAATTCAAGAAAGCTTATCTTATTATTCTGTTACTAAGCGCGTGATATACTTCACACCCTCTAGTGTTAATGGGAAAATTATAAATTATGTTATCAAAGGTGGAAACATTCCTCGACTAGAGATGGTACTAATTAGTGCATAAATTAAAAGGAAAATTATATCAACAGCAATTTGGGTTTGAGATCGCCAGCTACGTCTCTTCTTCTTCTTCTTCTCCTTAATATTATTATTAATAGGGAACTTCTTCTTCTTCTTCTTCTTCTTCTTCGTATTATTATTATTATTATTAATAGGGATCTTCTTCATCTTCTTCTTCTTCTTCTTCTTCTTCTTCTTCTTCTCCGTATAGAAGACCATTTAATTTACGATTCTGTACATAAAGCTGTATCCGAAAATCTTGAGTTAAGGGGAATATCATAGATTATCTTGTTAAAAGGATGACATAGGAAAAAAAAACACGCTTTTGACAGACATGTGAGATTCTAAATTCTTCGAGTTTCACCTGTGCTTGTTTGTGGCATGAGCTTTAAATATAGGTCAAAGTATTTATGAAGACGTTAAATTATGTCTTACAGAATATCTTTAGAGTGGCAGAAAGGCAAAACTGTTTTAAGGGGAAGAAATGGGGTTCTCCTTACAACTTTAGTCACAGATGGTGGTTTCAGAAATATTATTTTTTTTTATAATTAATTCTTATTTTCACTTAAACACTAAATTAAGAACGTAACGTCTCTGCCTGGTGTTTCCCAGTTGGGGGTTCGAGTCCCGCTCAGACTCGTTAGTGCCATTAGTGTCTGCAACCTTACCATCCTTGTGAGCTAAGGTTGGGCGATCTGGGGGAGCCTATAGGTCTATCTGCTGAGTCATCAGCAGCCACTGCCTGGCCCTCCCTGGTCCTAGCTTGGGTGGAGAGGAGGCTTGGGCGCTGATCATATAATATATGGTCAGTCTCTAGGGCATTGTCCCTTGCCTCTGCTATTCATGACCGACCTTTAAACCTTTAAACCTTTAAATGTTGTGGTGGCCGATGTGGTTACGTCTCTGACTAGTGATCGCCAGACTGGGGTTCGAGTCCCGCTCAAGCTCGTTGGTTCCTTTGGTCACTGCAACCTCACGATCCTTGTGAACTAAGGATGAGGGGAGGCGGTGTATGTGGGAGCCTATAGGTCTGTCTGCTGAGTCATCAGCAGCCATTGCCTGTCCCTCCTTGGTCATAGCTTGGTTGGAGAGGGAGCTTTGGTGCTAATCATATATATATATATATATATATATATATATATATATATATATGTGTGTGTGTGTGTGTGTGTGGTCGGTCTCTAAGGCATTGTCCTGCTTAATAGGGCAATGTCACTTTCCCTTGCCTCTGCCATTCATGAGCCGTCTTTAAGCACTTATATATCAAGAAAGGCAGATTCCAAAAGATTAACAAAATCTTGATTTCCCGATTAAGGTTGGTTTTATATAGTTATTTTTACTATTATTACTTGCTAAGCTACAACCCTAGTTGGATAAGCAGGATGCTATGAGCCCAGGGTCTCCAACAGGGAAAATAGCCCAGTGAGGAAAGGAAACAAGGAAAAAAAGTAAATATTTTAAGAACAGTAACATTTAAATCAATATCTCCTATATAAACTATACAAACTTTAACAAAACAAGAGGAAGAGAAATAAGATAGGATAGTGTGCCCGAGTGTAACCTCAAGCAACTCTAACCCAAGACAGTGGGAGACCATGGTACAGGAGCTATGGCACTACCCAAGACTATAGAACAATGGTTTGATTTTGGAGTGTCCTTCTCGTAGAAGAGCTGTTTACCATAGCTAAAGAGTCTCTTCTACCCTTACCAAGAGGAGGACCATGGTACAGAGGTTATGGCACTACCCAAGACTAGGGAACAATGGTTTGATTTCGAAGTGTTCTTTGAAGTGTTACTTGTGTGTAGAGCTTTGAGGAATAGGTTCTTGGGTTGCAGAGTTCTTTAAAAATTCCTGGAATTATCTTATGCTTCCCATGGTAGATGTTCCACTGGAAGTTAGGCACGAAAACAATACAATTACCATTAAGTGCCAGAAAACAAGATGAATCAATCATCCACATTAATTAATCTCACACTAATCTCACTAAACAGAGATTATCTATTCAAGGTTGGAGCAAATGTTTTTATGTTGACCAGGCTGACATGAGTCTTTTTATAGTTTATATATGACATATCTGTTTTTGACGTTGTTGATAGTTTATATAGGACATATATGTTTTGACGCTGTTACTGTTTTTAGAATGATATATTGTTAATTTATTCTCATCATTTATTTATTTCCTTATTTCCTTTCCTCACTGGGCTATTTTTCCCTGTTGGAGACCTTGGGCTTATAGCATCTTGCTTTTCCAAATTCTCATCATTTATTTATATCCTTATTTCCTTTCCTCACTGGGCTATTTTTCCCTGTTGGAGACCTTGGGCTTATAGCATCTTGCTTTTCCAATTAGAGTTGTAGCTTGACTAGTAATAATAATAATAACTTGGAGAAATCCTATTTAAAAAAAGGGAGGGAATTTGCAACAACTGATTTTAAGGTAGCTTCACTGTTTCAGGTTGTGCTCCCAAACTGAAAGACATTGGTTAGGCAGAAAATCTCTCTCTCTCTAACATTAAATTTCAGTATAAAGACATTGAAGTTATATCTATTTAGCTAATTTCTATTTTCAATCAAAGAATAGAGGAATTCACCCATTAAGAATCTCTCTCTCTCTTCTCTCTCTCTCTCTCTCTCTCTCTCTCTCTCTCTCTCTCTTTAGACATCAAATTTGAGTATAAGGACATGGAAATTATATTAATTTAGCTAATTCTTTTTTTTCAATAAGGGAATACAGGAAGTTCACCAATTAAGAATCTCTCTCTCTCTCTCTCTCTCTCTCTCTCTTCTCTCTCTCTCTCTCTCTCTCTCTCTCTCTCTCTCATTCTTGGGGCAGTAAATTAGGCTATAAGGATTCTGTTAATTTCGGCATTCTTTTTCTTTCGCATTTCGAAACGGCGCAGCGCAGACTCGAAGTTATGCCGGGATTGGCACCGCATTGCAGTGTCTTGCGCTATTTGCATCATATGCATGGCCAGCCAATTTGGTCTTCACAACTTCTCCAGTGGAAGTATCGGAAAGTCTTGGGATTTTATTAACTGTCTCTTGTATTATTGGCTGCGTTAGTTTCAAGGCATTTGCACTACAAATAAGCCGAAGTATAAATAAGAGTTTATACGATCCAAAACAATATAATCTTTTGTTTTATAAAGCTACACCAGTCAAAAATATGAGAGAGAGAGAGAGAGAGAGAGAGAGAGAGAGATCGAGAGAGAGAGAGAGAGAGAGAGAGAGAGAGAGAAAGAATTAAATTAATTTAATTTAACGGAAACAAGTGGAGACAGATTTATGTAAGGGGAAATGGGAAATTTCAAAACTTTGCTTCTAAAATCTTTTACTCGACATTGAAAACATTGGTTCCTTTTAACTTGATTTCATTATGAAATTGTCTTGTTTTAGAGTTCTCTTGCTTGAGGGTACACCAGGCACACTATTCTATCTTGTTTCTGTATTCCCTTTCCTCACTGGGCTATTTTCCCGGTTGGAGTCCTGGGGCTTATAACATCCTGCTTTTCCATGTATGGTTGTAGCTTAGCTAATAATAATAATAATAATTAATAATAATAATCGTAAAAACATTTAAAAGAATTACCTGCTGACATGAAGGAACATTAGTTCCTTTATGGCTAAGACCATGATAAGTACTTTCGCTGGTATTCTGATACAAAGAATCGAAGTAAAACAACACAGTAAAATCCTTTATAAATATCTTTGATGAATATTGATACCATTTTTCTTTATATTCTACAAGATATATTCATTTTGCCGAGTAGTATGAATTTAGATAAGAATTCAAACGCTCCAATTTGCCGACTGGACTGGGTTCATATCATCTTGAATCCATTGGTAACAAACAATAAAAACAAGAAAGATATATGAACATGAATGAGGACAAACAAACAGTTGATATAAAACACAAGCTTTTAATATAAATCTCTCTCTCTCTCTCTCTCTCTCTCTCTCTCTCTCTCTCTCTCTCTCACACACCTCACACACACACACAAGAAAGATATATGAACATGAATGAGGACAAACAAACAGTTGATATAAAACACAAGCTTTTAATATAAATCTCTCTCTCTCTCTCTCTCTCTCTCTCTCTCTCTCTCTCTCTCTCTCTCTCTCTCTCTCTCTCTCACACAAGAAAGAGATATGAGCAGGAATGAGGACGAACAACAGTTGATATAAAACACAAGCATTTAGTATGAATCTCTCTCTCTCTCTCTCTCTCACACACACACACACACACACACACACACAAGAAAGATATATGAACATGAATGAGGACGAACAAACAGTTGAAATAAAACACAAGCTTTTAATATAAATTTTCTCTCTCTCTCTCTCTCTCTCTCTCTCTCTCTCTCTCTCTCTCTCTCTCTCTCTCACAAGAAAGATATATGAACATGAATGAGGACGAACAAACAGTTGATATAAATCTCTCTCTCTCTCTCTCTCTCTCTCTCTCTCTCTCTCTCTCTCTCTCTCTCTCACACACACACACACACACACACACACACACGAAAGATATATGAACATGAATGAGGACGAATAAACAGTTGATATAAAACACAAGCTTTTAATATAAATCTCTCTCTCTCTCTCTCTCTCTCTCTCTCTCTCTCTCTCTCTCTCTCTCTCTCTCCGAATGAATATTCGAATCGTTTTTTCCATGAAAGAAGCGATTAGTGATTACACTTTTGCGATCCTATAAATATCATGATTAACGCGGATAACAAAAGGCTATCGAGTGCAATATAGCTACAAGTTTTCGTGAATAGTCAGTGATTAGTTTGAGGTCGGAGAAGTGGGATAAAACGTCGGCATAGAATAGTTATCTTGTGAATTACTAAAAATCTAATCAAGATGGCTATGTACAACACGGGCAAGGCTTGGAGAGACATCGCTGGACTCAGCAAAAATAAATTCCATGAGTTGGCGAAACAGGAGCTCGACCGTCTGATAACAGAGGTCACTAGTAACGTCAACCAATGTGACGGAAAAATATTCGCAGACATATTGAAACAATATGATCCAATAAACTGGAGCAAATCTGCGGAAAACATCAACAAAATAATTGAAGAAATTCCAAAGAAAATCCAAGTGATAAAGAGACTTATAAAGAAAGTCTACATCAATCAACACATTCCATCAAAGAACAATAAGAAGTCCAATATGGTGAATATGCTGATTGATGCAATGGGAAAAAGAATGCCAAAATGGTGTAATACATGTAAGATATGGTATTCCATTAATAATCCTCAACAATTGATTAGAAAATGTGATGCCTGTCATGTCCCAACACATCCCACATGTGCTGAAATACAGCAAAAAATAAAAAATAAAGACACAAAGGTATTCTGCTCAACATGCTTAGTCTGGATAGAAAATATAATTAAGTCGAGACTAAATCTGCAAATAGTTGAAGATAAAGAAGAGGAAGAAGAAGAAACAGAAGAAGAAGAAGAAGAAAAAGAAGAAGAAGAGAACAATGAACAGGATATGTGTAAGGATGCAGAAGAAATCATTGATATAACCTATGATGCCATCCAACAACATACTTATGAAGAAATAAATTACCAGATGGAAACAAATAATAGACCCAAGAGACTCTACCCGGACCTACATAATTTTAGGGAAGAGCAAGAACAAGAAAAAATAGAAAAGAAGGATATAGTCTGCAATATGCTGAAAAGAGGGAATTGCAGATTTGGCGAAAGATGCTACTACAAGCATCCAAAGATATGCCATAATTATGAAATATATGGTAAATGTGCGTATTTAGACGGATATGGAGACGAATGCAGAGATCTCCATCCAAAAATATGCAAAAACCTAAAAGAAGGAAAAGGATGCATTTACAACAAAAAATGTAGATATATGCATCCTGCAACCATGAATGAAAGTAAGAAAACTCAGCAAACTGAAAAGAAAAATGAAAGCAAAAAAGAAACAAAAAAAGAAACAAAAAAGCAGGCCGTGTATAAACCGCGCTTTGAACCAAGAGCCCCAAGATATGAGGGCTTTCAACCCAAACCTGCACATTTAGAGCCCAACTACAAAGAATGCATCTATAATGCCAGGGGCTGGTGCAGATATGGGGACAGTTGCAGGTATACACACACAAATAAATATGAAGGCGAAAGAGCAAATATAATAGAAAAGTTGGATTTTTTAATGGCAGAATTCCGGGAAATGAAGAAAAGAACATCATATCAGAACAGGAAGGAAGCATGGGAGAATCCATATTATTACCAATATTAAATAATGGGGATGAAACACAAACCATAATAGTAATGAATGCACAGGGTTTAGTCACGAGTAACTCCAAAAGGAAAATAGAGTTCTTAGAAGAACTAACCCAAATTGAAAAAATAGATATATTAAATATAAGTGAAACATGGTATTCCCAAGAGACTGGCAGTGATGACCAGATAAAGGGTTTCCAAACTTATAGATCAGACAGAAAAAATAGGAATCAAGGGGGAACCGCAATATATGGAAGAGACATAAATCAAGGAAAAGTATGTGAAAAATACAGCAACACAGAATGTGAATTGATTGCGGTAGAATTTGAATTTGAAAAACTAATGAATATTGTAGTTTACAGACCCCCAAACACTAAGGAGTTTGACATAATAATAGAAAAAATAGATGATATATGTAGAAACCATAAAGACTGGAATATACTCCTATCCGGAGATTTTAACTTTCCTTTCGTGGATTGGAAAGAACGGATAGAAGAAAGTGGTTGTATGTATACATATAAAAAAGATAGTAATAGTAGCGCAGAAGATAAGAGGCAATTTGAAAAGCTTCAAGATATGCTATTAGAACATAATATGCAACAAATAAACCACATTCCAACAAGAAAGGAAAATGTCCTAGATCTAGTATTTGTGAATGAGGTGAATTATGTTAAAGAAATAATAGTGTATAACACGGGAATTTCAGACCACAATGTCATAGAATTGATAGTTCATTCCAAAGCAAGTGATCACAGAATTAATAAAAGCACAAAACTTTGGGAAGGATATGGAAAATATAACTTTTACAGTAAGAATATAAAATGGTCAGAAATAAATGAAGAACTGAATAAAGAATGGAAAAATGTATTTATAAGTGATAATATACAGGTAAATACGGATATACTGTACAAAATACTGGAGAAAATTGTTGAAAAATATGTACCGAAAAAAAACAATAAACAAAAGACGTGCATACCAAGAGACAGAAGGATCTTATTTCAGAAAATTAAAAAGTGGAAGAAAAATCTTGCAAAAGAAAAAAATGTGTGGAAAATGAGGGAAATAAAATGTAAGATAGAAAATGCAGAACAAAAGATTATACAGTCGAAAGAAAATGAAAAAAGGGACTTAGAAGAAAGGACACTTCAAAATATAAAAAGAAACCCCAAAGTACTTTACTCCTATGCAAAAAAGATGAATAAAAGGAGAATAGAAATAGGCCCTCTAAGAATTGAAGGACGGCTAACGAATGAAAAAAAGGAAATATGCAACATATTAGCAGAAAAATATGAGAGTGAGTTCACGCCAAGAATTGCGAATGAGAATAATGAAACAGAAATGAGAGAAGAAAATGTTGAATATCTAACGGATATAGATATTAATGAAGCAGATATTGTCACGGCTATAAACGAAATTAAAAATGGATCGGCAGCCGGACCAGATGGAGTTCCAGCGATTTTGTTAAAAAAAACTGCAAACACTATCGCGAAGCCACTTGCAATACTGCTAAGACAGAGTATAGATATGAGCGAGATATATGTTAAACATAAATTAGCTTATATACACCCCTATCTTCAAAAGTGGATCAAGACTAGAGGCAAGCAATTATAGACCTGTTAGTCTAACATCACATATTATGAAAGTGTATGAGAGGGTAATAAAAAAGAAAATAATGAACCATTTGGTCAAAAATAATTTGTTTAATATGGGTCAACACGGTTTCGTACCTGGAAAAAGTACACAGACCCAACTGATAGCTCACTATGAAAACATATACAATAATATGATAAATGAAAAAGACACAGATGTGATCTATCTAGATTTTGCAAAAGCCTTTGACAAGGTAGACCATAACATATTGGAGAAAAAAATGAGAAAGCATAATATTGTGGAAAGATAGGAAAATGGGTAAAAGAATTCCTGCAAAACAGAAAACAGATAGTGGTTGCAAATGACGAGAAATCAGATGAAGCCCAGGTAATATCTGGTGTGCCCCAAGGTACGGTATTAGCTGCACTGCTATTGTTATTATGATCTCAGACATAGACTGTGATGTTGAAAACTCCGTAGTGAGAAGTTTCGCCGATGACACAAGAATAAGTAGAGAAATTACTTGTGATGAAGATAGGAACTCACTACAAAGAGATCTAAACAAAATATATGAATGGGCGGAGATAAATAGGATGGTATTTAACTCCGATAAATTCGAATCAATAAATTATGGAAACAGAGAAGGAATGGTGTATGCATACAAGGGACCTAATAATGAGACAATCACAAACAAGGAAGCAATTAAAGACCTTGGTGTAATTTTAAATAGGAATATGTTATGCAACGACCAAATAGCAACACTGTTGGCTAAATGTAAAGCAAAAATGGAATGTTATTCAGACACTTTAAAACAAGAAAAGCTGAACACATGATTATGCTTTACAAAACTTATGTGCGTAGTACACTCGAGTACTGCAATGTGATATGGTACCCACACTACCAAAAGGATATTGCGCAAATAGAGAGTGTACAAAGGTCCTATACTGCTAGAATAGAGGAAGTTAAGGACCTTGATTACTGGGAAAGACTGCAATTTTTAAAACTATACAGTCTAGAAAGGAGAAGAGAACGCTACATGATAATACAAGCATGGAAGCAAATAGAAGGAATTGCTGAAAACATCATGGAGCTTAAAGTATCAGAAAGAGCAAGCCGAGGTAGATTAATAGTGCCAAAAAGCATTCCAGGTAAACTGAGAAAGGCGCACAGGACATTAATCCACTACGCACCAGCATCGATAATGCAGCGACTATTTAATGTGCTGCCAGCTCATCTAAGAAACATATCAGGAGTGAGCGTAGATGCATTTAAAAATCAGCTCGATAAATACCTAAGATGCATCCCAGACCATCCAAGACTGGAAGATGCAAAATACACCGGAAGATGTATTAGCAACTCTCTGGTGGATATACGAGGTGCCTCACACTGAGGGACCTGGGGGAACCCAAACAAAAAATAAGGCAATAAGGTAAGGTAAGGCCCAGCGCTCCTCTCTCTCTCTCTCTCTCTCTCTCTCTCTCTCTCTCCCCTCTCTCTCTCTCTCTCTCTCTCTCCTCTCTCTCTCTCTCTCTCTTAAGCGAGCCATTACTCCTGTGAATTCTACTCCTGAAATATTTCTAAAAAAAAACAAAGAAAATAAGATGCAAGGTCGGCAAGATTCAGGTCCCTGTCTCCCCAACGTCCCTAGAGGAATTTCAAGATTATGCATAGATGCAAACCGACAGTTTGTGAAAGGAAATAATGAAAGAATTTTATTATTATTATTATTATTATTATTATTATTATTATTATTATTATTATTATCATTGTTATTGTTCTTGTTCTTGTTATTATTACTGTTTTTTATTATTAATATTATTATTATTATTATTATTATTATTATTATTATTATTATTATTATTACTATTGTTGTTATTATTATTATTATTATTATTATTATTATTATTTTTATTATTATTATCATTATTATTGTTTAGTATTATTATTATAATTATTATTATTATTATTATTATTATTATTATTATTATTATTGTAGTTGTTATTATTATTATTATTATTATTATTGTTGTTTTTATTATTATTATTATTATTATTATTATTATTATTATTATTACTAGCTAAGCTACAACCCTAGTTGGAACAGCAGGATGTTATAATCCCAAGGTCTCCAACAGGGAAAAATACTTCAATGAGGAAAGGAAATATAGGAAATCAGTAAAATACAAGATAATTAATGAACAATTAAAATAAGATATTTTAAGAACAATAACATTAAAATAAATACAAGTTAAAACTTCTTATAGTTATATATGACCTAAATAACTTGCCGGGTCGCCTTCACCTCACAGACAGCTGTTTCGATCCATAAATATTCAAGCTGCTAATAACCTTCCCCTCTGCTCTCTCTCTCTCTCTCTCTCTCTCTCTCTCTCTCTCTCTCTCTCTCTCTCTCTCTCTCTCCTTCTTTCATCTTTTATCTTAAGATTCTTTCTCTAAGACTGTTGGGGCTGCCGCAAATGACGATATCCCCGAGGGGGGAGGGGGGACTTGAATAGTTGCCTTTGTAATAGGCCATGGAAGATAGTCTCTTTTAAAGAGGATATTCAGGAAGGTAGGTAGCCTATCCCTCTCACTCACTGTACTAGAGAGAGTGCTGCTCTGGAGGTGGGGGTCGGGGGGGGGGGGGGACTGAGGTAGAAGGGGGAGGGATGAAGAGGAGGAGGAGGAGGTTTTTGAGAGGAAAGCGAGGGTTCCTAAGGAGGGCGAGGATGGAAGACAAAAAGGAAAAGATGAAAGTTTGTGTATTTTATCCGTATTTATAGATTGTGGGAAGGGAAGCTCGCCCACCTCCCAAAAGCAAATGGAGTCTCGCTAAAGGAGACATAAACGAAGGTATGAGACAATTTCAGTGTCTCAACGAGACATGAAGATGTGGTATAAATCGATGATATCAAGACCACCAGCCTCGTCTTGGCTTTTCGCGACCTATACTCAATTTTTTATAACGAGGCGCATTTGCACTGACTTGCAGGGGTGCCCTTTTAGCTCGAAAAGTTTCCTAGCTGACCACCAGCTTCGGCTTACCTTTCACGACTTATACTCAATTTTTTATAACGAGGCGCATTTTCACTGACTTGCAGGGCTGCCCTTTTAGCTCGGAAAAGTTTCCTAGTAGACCACCAGCTTCGGCTTGCCTTTTCGCGACCTATACTCAATTTTTTATAACGAGGCGCATTTGCACTGACTTGCAGGGGGTGCCGTTTTAGCTCGGAAAAGTTTCCTAGTAGACCACCAGCTTCGGCTTGCCTTTTCACGACCTGTACTCAATTTTTATAACGAGGAGCATTTCCACTGACTTGCTGGGGTGCCCTTTTAGCTCGGAAAAGTTTCCTAGCTGACCACCAGCTTCGGCTTGCCTTTTCACGACTTATACTCAATTTTTTATAACGAGGCGCATTTTCACTGACTTGCAGGGCTGCCCTTTTAGATCGGAAAAGTTTCCTAGTAGACCACCAGCTTCGGCTTGCCTTTTCGCGACCTATACTCAATTTTTTATAACGAGGCGCATTTGCACTGACTTGCAGGGCTGCCCTTTTAGCTCGGAAAAGTTTCCTAGTAGACCACCAGCTTCGGCTTGCCTTTTCACGACCTGTACTCAATTTTTTATAACGAGGCGCATTTTCACTGACTTGCAGGGCTGCCCTTTTAGATCGGAAAAGTTTCCAAGTAGACCACCAGCTTCGGCTTGCCTTTTCGCGACCTATACTCAATTTTTTATAACGAGGCGCATTTGCACTGACTTGCAGGGCTGCCCTTTTAGCTCGGAAAAGTTTCCTAGTAGACCACCAGCTTCGGCTTGCCTTTTCAACGACCTGTACTCAATTTTTTATAACGAGGCGCATTTTCACTGACTTGCAGGGCTGCCCTTTTAGATCGGAAAAATTTCCTAGTAGACCACCAGCTTCGGCTTGCCTTTTCGCGACCTATACTCAATTTTTTATAACGAGGCGCATTTGCACTGACTTGCAGGGCTGCCCTTTTAGCTCGGAAAAGTTTCCTAGTAGACCACCAGCTTCGGCTTGCCTTTTCACGACCTGTACTCAATTTTTTATAACGAGGCGCATTTTCACTGACTTGCAGGGCTTGCCCTTTTAGATCGGAAAAGTTTCCAAGTAGACCACCAGCTTCGGCTTGCCTTTTCGCGACCTATACTCAATTTTTTATAACGAGGCGCATTTGCACTGACTTGCAGGGCTGCCCTTTTAGCTCGGAAAAGTTTCCTAGTAGACCACCAGCTTCGGCTTGCCTTTTCACGACCTGTACTCAATTTTTTATAACGAGGCGCATTTTCACTGACTTGCAGGGCTGCCCTTTTAGATCGGAAAAGTTTCCTAGTAGACCACCAGCTTCGGCTTGCCTTTTCACGACCTGTACTCAATTTTTTATAACGAGGCGCATTTTCACTGACTTGCA
This sequence comes from Palaemon carinicauda, assembly GCF_036898095.1. Lineage (NCBI taxonomy): Eukaryota > Metazoa > Arthropoda > Malacostraca > Decapoda > Palaemonidae > Palaemon > Palaemon carinicauda. Next base: position 9,465,367 of record NC_090748.1, read on the forward strand.
GGGCTGCCCTTTTAGATCGGAAAAATTTCCTAGTAGACCACCAGCTTCGGCTTGCCTTTTCGCAACCTATACGCAATTTTTTATAACGAGGCGCATTTGCACTGACTTGCTGGGGTGCCCTTTTAGCTCGGAAAAGTTTCCTAGCTGACCACCAGCTTCGGCTTACCTTTTCACGACTTATACTCAATTTTTTATAACGAGGCGCATTTTCACTGACTTGCAGGGCTGCCCTTTTAGCTCGGAAAAGTTTCCTAGTAGACCACCAGCTTCGGCTTGCCTTTTCGCAACCTATACGCAATTTTTTATAACGAGGCGCATTTTCACTGACTTGCAGGGCTGCCCTTTTAGATCGGAAAAGTTTCCTAGTAGACCACCAGCTTCGGCTTGCCTTTTCGCGACCTATACTCAATTTTTTATAACGAGGCGCATTTTCACTGACTTGCAGGGCTGCCCTTTTAGATCGAAAAGTTTCCTAGTAGACCACCAGCTTCGGCTTGCCTTTTCGCGACCTATACTCAATTTTTTATAACGAGGCGCATTTTCACTGACTTGCAGGGCTGCCCTTTTAGATCGGAAAAGTTTCCTAGTAGACCACCAGCTTCGGCTTGCCTTTTCACGACCTGTACTCAATTTTTTATAACGAGGCGCATTTTCACTGACTTGCAGGGCTGCCCTTTTAGATCGGAAAAATTTCCTAGTAGACCACCAGCTTCGGCTTGCCTTTTCGCAACCTATACGCAATTTTTTATAACGAGGCGCATTTGCACTGACTTGCAGGGGTGCCCTTTTAGCTCGGAAAAGTTTCCTAGCTGACCACCAGCTTCGGCTTACCTTTTCACGACTTATACTCAATTTTTTATAACGAGGCGCATTTTCACTGACTTGCAGGGCTGCCCTTTTAGCTCGGAAAAGTTTCCTAGTAGACCACCAGCTTCGGCTTGCCTTTTCGCGACCTATACTCAATTTTTTATAACGAGGCGCATTTGCACTGACTTGCAGGGGTGCCGTTTTAGCTCGGAAAAGTTTCCTAGTAGACCACCAGCTTCGGCTTGCCTTTTCACGACCTGTACTCAATTTTTTATAACGAGGAGCATTTCCACTGACTTGCTGGGGTGCCCTTTTAGCTCGAAAAGTTTCCTAGCTGACCACCAGCTTCGGCTTGACTTTTCACGACTTATACTCAATTTTTTATAACGAGGCGCATTTTCACTGACTTGCAGGGCTGCCCTTTTAGATCGGAAAAGTTTCCAAGTAGACCACCCAGCTTCGGCTTGCCTTTTCGCAACCTATACGCAATTTTTTATAACGAGGCGCATTTGCACTGACTTGCTGGGGGTGCCGTTTTAGATCGGAAAAGTTTCCAAGTAGACCACCAACTTCGGCTTGCCTTTTCACGACCTGTAATCAATTTTTTATAACGAGGAGCATTTCCACTGACTTGCTGGGGTGCCCTTTTAGCTCGGAAAAGTTTCCTAGCTGACCACCAGCTTCGGCTTGCCTTTTCACGACTTATACTCAATTTTTTATAACGAGCGCATTTTCACTGACTTGCAGGGCTGCCCTTTTAGATCGGAAAAGTTTCCTAGTAGACCACCAGCTTCGGCTTGCCTTTTCACGACCTGTACTCAATTTTTTATAACGAGGAGCATTTCCACTGACTTGCTGGGGTGCCCTTTTAGCTCGGAAAAGTTTCCTAGCTGACCACCAGCTTCGGCTTGCCTTTTCACGACTTATACTCAATTTTTATAACGAGGCGCATTTTCACTGACTTGCAGGGCTGCCCTTTTAGATCGGAAAAGTTTCCTAGTAGACCACCAGCTTCGGCTTGCCTTTTCACGACCTGTACTCAATTTTTTATAACGAGGCGCATTTTCACTGACTTGCAGGGCTGCCCTTTTAGATCGGAAAAGTTTCCAAGTAGACCACCAGCTTCGGCTTGCCTTTTCGCAACCTATACGCAATTTTTTATAACGAGGCGCATTCGCACTAACTCGCAGGGGTGCCCTTCTAGCTCGGAAAAGTTTTCTCGGAGCTGATTGGTGAGAATTATTTCGTCCAACCAATCAGCTATTAGGAAACTTTTTCCGAGCTAAAAGGGCACCCCTGCGAGTTAGTGCAAATGCGCCTCGTTATAAAAAATTAAGTATAGACATTACATTCAGAGAAATTTTTATATTCTATTCTTTATCAAAGAAGTATTGCAATATTTTATTACAATTACAGAAAATTACACTCCTGTTTTTAGAGATTCTGTATTTATAGAAGCATTGATGAGATAAATATTGTTATTATTATTATTACTATTATTATTATTATTATTATTATTATTATTATTATTATTATTATTATTACTTGCTAAGCTACAACCCTAGTTGGAAAAGCAGCATGCTATAAGCCCCAGGGATTTCAGCAGGGAAAATAGCCCAGAGGGGAAAGGAACCAAGGAAAAATCAAATATTTTAATGACTAATATCAAAATAATTATCTCCAATTTAAACTATAAAAACTTTAAAAAAAAAAAAACAAGAGGAAAAGAAATAAAGATAGAATGGTGTTTCCGAGTGTACCCTCAACCAAGGGTTAGGATAGATGTAAATGAAGGATGGCTGATTTTCGGATAGAGTATTTTCCATTGAAGGATAATTGATTTTAGGATATAAAATCATAATTCCTTAAGTAATTCATAAAAGTTAGAGTATCGTAAACGTGATTTGCGTAGACGAATTATTATGATCATAACAGTTTTCATATTAATTAATTGATTTTTAGACATCGATCACTGGGAAAGATTTTTTTTTTTTTTTGAAAGCTATGAAATAATAGGAAATTTTTTTTTTCTTTTTTTTGAAAGCTATGAAATAATGGGAAATTGTATTTTTTACTAAAAAATAAAATTGTTGAGTGAGATAGAAACACAATCTAAGAAGAAACCTTAAAAGAATGGAAGTTTCACAACACTTCTGCGGTCTTCATACAAACATTTTTTCATACTTTTCCATTTGCATGACGTCATTCATTATAACCTAATTAATAACTTTTTTCTCATATCTTTGCATCCTCATAACGAAATAAATACTCTTTCTTATATCAATTATCTTTTTAAAGAATATTCTTAAATATTCATATTTGATCAATTCTATATCTTGTTAATTTCTTATTGATTATTAGTAAGATTTGCATTGTCAAAGAATTCAGTAACTTGTTATTTGGAATAAACAGTAAGAATTTACATACCAAACTTGGCTCTTTAATATATTTACAGCCATACTCTATGGTCATATATACAAGTCGAATATGTTCGCCCATACACGTATTCATATATATATATATATATATATATATATATATATAAATAAATATATATATATATATATGTATATATATATAAAATATATATATATATATATATATATATATATATTTATATATATAAATATATATATAGCCATACTCTATGGTCATATATACAAGTCGAATATGTTCGCCCATACACGTATTCATATATATATATATATATATGAATGTAGATATTACATATTCGTACTATATATATATATATATATATATAAATGAATGTAGATATTACATATTCGTACTATATATATATATATATATATATATATATATAAATATATATATATTTATTTATATATATATATATATATGTATATTTTTAATATATATGTATATGTACGTATATATATATATATATATATATTTTATATATATATATATTATATATATATATATATATATATTTATATATATAAAATA
>NC_090748.1:9469640-9474640 GCF_036898095.1 Palaemon carinicauda
TATATATATATATATATATATATATATACACACGTTTTCCTTTGCCAGTGACGACTTCCTAAGTCAATGATAGGCCAATCACGAATATGAAAAACCTGATTCTGAGAGAGAGAGAGAGAGAGAGAGAGAGAGAGAGAGAGAGAGAGAGAGAAGAGGCCACCTACAAGACATGGATGCTGATGATCTCTGGAGATGAATCCGAAGAAGAGCCAGTGTTCATTTATATAGGTGCAGTGTGGGTGTTGCTTTAAGCTATTAAATGTATATGACAATAATTTGTTAACATTTATGTTTATTAGTACGAATATTGATCGTATTGGTTTTAAGTGATTTGGTGCTGTTCAAAGAGTTGAAGATGTTAGTTTGGAGAGACGGAAATGTGAGCATACATGATTATAATGTGACCGGGATTAATGAGAATATTTATAGAGTTATCCTATATACAAAAGTTTATTTCAAAGGAAGTGTTTCTTCTTTAATGATTTCAAAATCAGTTTAAATAATTGCTAATAATTCACAAGGAAGTGTTTCTTCTTTAATGATTTCAAAATCAGTTTAAATAATTGCTAATAATTCACAAGGAAGGTTTCTTTCTTTTTTTTTTTTTTGATTTAATTGAAAGGTTAACAAAGATGATAGGTTGTTGGATGTCAAGAAAAGTTAATTGAGATTTTTTTTTTAAATATTAAAAACGTTTTTCAAATAAGTTACAGATACCCTATAATCAACAGAAATGGAAAATAAATGTTGGGCTGGTCTAAACAGTCAAATGTTTATCGTCATTTCTTCCGGACATACGTTTTGATACCTTGACAGGGCGAATTCGATAATAAGTATTTGTAACCTATTTGAAATATATATATATATATATATATATATATATGTATACATTTATATATATATATATACATATATATATATGTATAATATATATATATATATATATATATATATGTATATATATATATGTATATATATAAATAGATAGATAGATAGATATCACTAGCTAGTGTTTTTAATCAATGTAAATATCAGCCACTCTTCAAAATGGCATTTAATATCGAATTCTACCTTTGGGAATGTATACCCACTGGAAATTCATTTATGATAAATGCTTCTGTCTGGCCAAGGATTCGAACCTATGACCTAAGCCTGCAGGATGACTTTATCAATCGAGCTATCAAGAGAGATATAAGTTTCATGTCAAGTTCACGGTACATATACCTGTCGCGTTCAGGAATCTGTTCTTAGACTTGAAATCAACCCATCAGACCCCCCCACCATCAGAGCCTTTTCAAACCTTAGGCCCCCCCCCTCCTCCCCCTATCCAAAAAAAAAAAAATGCTCCTACGCCCCTGTATGAAGAATATTCTTTTGATCAGTCATGATACAAATCTATGGTACGTCATGCATAAAACAAAATTTAGCATCGGAAAAAATTTTATTAATGGTTTTTCTATCTACATTTAAGTTCATATGTTGTATTTCGATGCTTCTCTGGTGAATTTTTGGATCTGACAATCTGGCAACAGCTGTTGGTGCCAATGTTGAAAGATGCTGCTACAGAATTCCCCTCGTCACAATTACCGATTTCCTTACAACGAAGCAATTCAAGTTTTGTTTTCTTTGGCGTTAGTCAGTGTCCTTAGTTCTTGCTTCTTTAATTAGATGCTAGCTAATAGGTTCTATTGTATATAACAGTCTTCTTCTTCTTCTTCTTCTTCTTCTTCTTCTTCTTCTTTCTTTCTTCTTCTTCACTGTTATTTGTTATTTGTATTTGTTAATAAGGGGCGTTCCAGAGTGTAAATCATTTACAAAATAAACCTTATCACCATTTCCTCAGTAGATGTATACATGTCAGTAAAGCTATTTCTTGGTTCAATTTAGGTTAAAAGAATCCATTACTGCTCTTAAATATTTTATTTTATTTGTTAATTAATTCTCTTATTTCCTCTTTTCCTTTCCTCAGTGGGCTGTTTTCCCCGTTGGAGCCCCTGGACTTGTAGCATCTTGCTTTTCCAACTAGGGTTGAAGCTTGGCAAATAATAATAATAATAATAATAATAATAATCATGATAATCATAATGATAATAATAATACTATTGATAATAATAAAGGGGTCGGTTGCCTTATGTGTAGTGTTAGGAATGGTCAGTAATTTGGCAAGGTTTTTACAATCGCATGCCCTGGCAGTCATCAACAACAGTTATTGACGGTGTGCCTAGCCAATGACTTATAGTCCAACTGCATGGCAGCAGTTTCCACAGTTATTGTCAGTGGGCCCAGCCTTTTGCTAAAAAGCAAGACTACAAGGCAGCAGCTGTCCTATTAGTCGCTTTCTAGGACACGTTGGACGTACGATGGTAGCATTCTTACACCATTACCACAGAGCTATCCTTATAGCTCGCAGTAATTGTCTATAATTCCTTTGATTTTTTTTTTCCATAGTTCTGACATAGAACTCTAATTATTTCCCCATTAGCTTCATTTGAGTAATTACTAAATCGATATGTATAGGTTAATGGAGTTTCCGTCTATTACTAGGGTGTCGTTTCTTAGTAGTTTATCCTGCCGTGTTTAAGGTTTTTTTCATATATTTAACTATATTTCCCGATCTGTCACTTTTTTTTTTTTTTTTTTTTTTTTTTTTTTTTTTTTTTTGTGTCTACCTTTTATTGACAAGTTTAGCACCAAAATCCCAACTTACCACAAAGCTTTAGTCTCTCTCTCTCTCTCTCTCTCTCTCTCTCTCTCTCTCTCTCTCTCTCTCATTAATCATCGGCCCTCTATTGAAGTTAATTAATTATATAACCTTTGCCACTTCATTTTTTTCACTGTATGACAGAGAAACTTTGTATTTAAGTTCATTAACCAGTTTTTAGTTCGAAACGAAAAAAAAAAAAAAAAACATATTTAGAAGTTTTAGTTATATTACTCAAGCAGATGTGTTTTTTTATAATTTTTTAAACCGATGGTAATATGTTAATCTGACACTTTTTCTTAACGTGCATGCAATTTCATATACTCCCTTTTATGAAAAAAAAAAAAAAAATCTTTATTTCGTCTGTGGTAATGTTGGATGATTTGAAATAAGCCAGGATTTTGGCATATGAGGGATAAGGCATCGAAGATACACCTTACAGAGTCGATGCATTCTTGGAATATAATTGTCCTAATTCCAATGCAAAACAAAACGAAACGCCCAATGGACGTTCCATTATAGGAATGGAAGATGTAAACATCACTAATAACTAGCCGAAATCAAGGGATAAGTCATTTCACTGAGACCTATTATTATTATTATTATTATTATTATTATTATTATTATTACTTGTTAAGCTACAACCCTACTAGAAAAAGCAAGATGCCATAACCGCAGGGGCCCCAACAGGGAAAATAGCTCAGTGAGGAAAGGAAACAAGGAAAAATAAAGTATTTTAAGAACAGTAACAACATTAGAATAAATATTTCCAATATTAATTATAAAAACTATAACAAAGCAAGAGGAAGAGAAATAAGATAGAATAGTGTGCCTGAGTGTACCCTCAAGCAAGAGAACTCTAACCCAAGACAGTGGAAGATCATGGTACAGAGGCTATGGCACTACCCAAGACTAGAGAACACTGGTTTGATTTTGGAGTGTCCTTCTCCTAGAAGACCTGCACAAGATTAGCACCCAAGACCCATGTAAAATCAGGGGAAGCCTGGTAAAAGCTAGAGAGTTCTCAACAAGAAAACATATGAATAAAATAAGCTGTGGTAGCCTATCGAAAACGTCCATGTCTTGCAATCTGTTGGATAAGATTTCGAATCCCTCTCAAGTTCTATAGTTTTGAGTAGTGTCTGCAACTTTACCGTCCTTGTGAGGTAAGGTTGGGTGATTTAGGGACAAAGGTTTATCTGCTGAGTCATCAGCAGCCATTGCCTTTCGCTCTGTGGTCCTAGCTTGGTGGACAGGGGGCTTGATCGGTGATCATACGTATTTATGGTCAGTCTCTAGAGCATTGTCCTGCTTGCTAGGGCAATGTCACTGTCCCTTGCCTCTGCCATTCATGAGAGCCCTTTAAATTTTGAAACCTTTTAAGTATAATCCTCTAAAGCTTAGTTGTCCTTTGCAATTATAACTATGGTAAAGAAGTGCTTAAGGCTAGCAAGCTGGAACTCCCCTACTAGGTTGGTTTGATGTGACCTATCAGATAAATGTCTCCCACTATCACCAATCCACAGTGGCCCAGGTGATGATAATGACCAAACCCCAGACATGACTAAGGACATGTCTCAGATCTTTGTCCTGCAGTGGAAAAGAAACGGCTGTACTCGTTCCTATTGTTGTGTGAGTATATATATATATATATATATATATATATATATATATATATATATATATATATATGTATATATATATACATGATATATATATATTATATATATACACACACTATGTAATATGTATATACGTGTATGTATATATATATATATATATATATATATATATATATATATATATATATATATATATATATGTATGTATGTGTGTGTATGCGCCTCCCCGCTTACGTATGATCGAGTACAGACAGTGCCCTGAAAATGATCTTTATGAAAACAATTTCTAACAGAAACGTGAGGGAATAAGGTCGCCCTTATTTCCTTTGATTCGTCAGCTCAAAAGCTCAGAGCATCATCATCTTATCTCCGCGATCTTCTTCTGCCTCGGATCCTTCTATTCTTCTCGAAAGAAAAATAATGCACTGACAGCTTTTGTGGCTTTGGACGAGAAGCGCTTTTGTATTTCGTATATCACTCTTAAGTGTTTTTGGTAGCAATGTCATACGTTATTGTGATGTGCCGGTCAAGACAAACCCAAATACTAATAATGTTAATAATATTCGCAATACTTACGTCATTAATGTGTTTGAAAACATACAAATAAAGCGCATTTGGATTTGTCCTTTCTCTCAGTAGAAAAGGAATAGATGTTCTTTTGTTTATTAAAAGGAATA
>NC_090748.1:9479640-9504640 GCF_036898095.1 Palaemon carinicauda
GTCTTCTCTTCCTTATTCTGCTTCATTTGCAATCTCTGGGGACCCATTCTGTTATCCTTCTTGTCCATTTATTATCTATCATTCTCATTTTATGTCCTGCTCATGTACATTTCTTCTTTCTTACATGTAGTTTGCTGTCGTATCCATGTTGCTTTTTTTCTGTATGTGAATGCAATCCCCATCATTAGCATACTTTTATTTTTAGAGAAAGTAGCATTTTAATTTTTTATAATCTCATTTTGTTCACCAAGAGCTCTACATCCAGTGTTTATCCTTCTTTTAATTTCCGTCTCATAGTCCTGGGGAAAAACTGTCTGTTCTAACTACGTGTATTCATTAAAAATCTCTAGAGATTCGATTTGTTGTCTCGGGATTTTCATTGAACATTATCCTAGTTTTACTCATACTCATTTCCAGTCCTACATTTCTGCTTTCTCTATTCAAGTTCTCTATCTTTTGCAATTCCTGCCATGATTATATATATATATATATATATATATATATATATATGTATATATATATATATATATATATATATATATATATACATATATATATATATATATATATATATACATATATATATATATATATACTGTATATGTGTGTGAGCGTACATAGCTCTATTTGTTTCTTCTTATCATTATATATTTATTAATTCATCAAAGACTAATATGTTTTTATGTTTACAGGTAAGTTGTGAGAAATGGAAGTCAACAGTTCTCTGTAGGCTGCTGGGCACAGAAACGTGAAGTAAGTTATATCTTTATCAGTCATTTGGACTTGTTTCTTTTAATTAATTTCATATCTGAGGAATATTTTCAAGTGAAAACAATAATTATTTTTGGAGTAAATATTTGATTCCCTTGTCTACGTGCTGGTATAATGAGAGAGAGAGAGAGAGAGAGAGAGAGAGAGGAGAGAGAGAGAGAGAGAGAGAGAGAGAGAGAGAGAGAGAGAGAGAGAGAGAGAGAGAGAGAGAGTAATGAGGATTTTGGATGTCTCAAAGACTTTTTAGTCCCTATGCGGAGACTCCATTTTCTCTTTGGTAGAGAGAGACTTACTGTTATTTACTTACTGATATTCCAATCGGTATAGATACGAATTTTACTGCGAATTAATATTGTCTTCTTTTATCTGCGTTCAGATCTGTTCATTAACATTAAATTGTGTGTACGAATTTTAATGATTATAATAATGAATATCACCTGAGGTACAAATTACAAACGAACTTGAACAGAATACATTCAAATTTCTTTATTGTTTCTCAATAAGGCTAAGGCAAAATGTGATAAGATTATTTTTATCTCGTATTTACAGTGGTTGATATATATTGCTCAACAGTCATCATTTGAAGAAACAATGACCTTTGTTATTCAAAATAGATTTCAACTATTTCAAAACAAGTTTTCATCTCACCTGTGTAGTAAAGAGCAAGTATATATATATATATATATATATATATATATATATATATATATATATATATATATATATATATATATATATATGTATATATATATATGTGTGTGTGTGTTTGTGTATTCAAATAAGCCATATATTTTAAGACCTTAATGTCTGGATTCTATTATCGACCCCAGGATCAGTCCCAAGGCGAAACCAATTAAAGGCAATAGCGTCTGGCTAGCCAGGGAATCGAACCCTTGTCCACGAAGCTGGCATGACATTGACGATACCATTTCGGTTACGCTCAGCGGCATTGCCGGACGTATAACTATTTGGTCTTTCCCTGTCCCTCGGGTAAGGAGGTATAGGAGTAGTTATATCCTGGTGAGAAGGGCTGTAGCTGAGAAACGGGTGGGGTGGGGATGATATAATTTGTTTATATTTTGTGCGTGTGTATATATCTACCTAAATATTTCGCCGTCATTGATGACGGGTCGCGTACACAGGTATACACAAACACTTAACCTCGTTTCCGTTTTTCCTTTCCATAATCCGTCAAGAAAGAAACTGCAGATATTGTAATCGTATTGTTTATATTATAAGCTTATTTTTTGTTTTATCTCGTTTCCTGGTTTCATTTTAAGTATTGCATCATCACTACAACTTTCTTTCAAATCACGCTACTCTTAAATGATTGCAATTTTTTCAAAGTTTTTCAAAATAATCGATGGATTTTGCAATGTTTTGTAATTCTTTTCAAATGTATCGGATATTGATATCTTTTTTATTAAGATGTTGGAATATTAACTTCTATTTTTATATCAGCACTTAATAGTATTAATTTACCAATGAAAAAAAATATATAGATAATTTTGATGACATGGTTTTTGTAGTTTTTGTATTTTAATATTATAATTCATATTCTTTTATAAGCTAACAACTAAGGTTTCGAAGAATATTTACTGTAAAGAGATAAGAGCCACCCTATCTCGTCGTCAATTTCACGTATATGAGAGAGAGAGAGAGAGAGAGAGAGAGAGAGAGAGAGAGAGAGAGAGAGAGAGAGAGAGAGAGAGTTTACGTAAGTGTCAGCACAATGGTATTGCTCTCTCTCTCTCTCTCTCTCTCTCTCTCTCTCTCTCTCTCTCTCTCTCTCTCTAGAGCAATACCATTGTGCTGGCACTTACGTAACCTCAGAGAGAGAGAGAGAGAGAGGCAATACCATTGTGCTGACACTTACCGTAACATCTCTCTCTCTCTCTCTCTCCTCTCTCTCTTCTCTCTCTCTCTCTCTCTCTCTCTCTCTCTCTCTCTCTCTCTCAAGCTAACAATTAAGGTTACGAAAAATAATTACTGTAAAAAGATGGGCAGCCGTGAATGTCATTAGGTATTTTTTGTTTCTTCTAGGGGAAAGTAATCAAGATAGAAATAGTCAAGTAGAGAAGAGGGAGAATAAGAGAAAATACTTGAGGTTTTTGTTTAAAATTCGACTTGGTCTTTTAGTCATCCTTTTTATCAGATAAAACTACTCTGCATTTCAGGCAAAAAATAGTGTATTTTTCGTAAATATCTCCCATATTAATTACTTGATCAGAATGGTTCTTTGACACAGCACTCTATAGACCTCCCCCTAATTTTTGATACTTTAATGCACCGGCAAATCTCTTTAATTAAGGCATTTACTCTTGTCATAATAAAGCCCAAGTCAAGTGAAACGGGTAAGTGGGTGAAGCAATTCGAATGCGTACACTCCCCCGTCCCTCCCCTCTCCTTTCCTCCCTCTGTCTAGACTCTAGACCCTCCTCCTATCCCTGCAGTAACCTCCTCTCCTAGTCTCTCCGGTGTGGCTTATTCTACCTTTTCTGTAACCTGTTATATTTGTTAATAATTGATAGAATTGATATATTAGATCCTTGTTATAAATCTTATTAACCTTTCATGATGTTGTATTTCATCCAACTTCATGAACCTGCCCTGAGGGCTTCCTTCAACTGTGTAAAAAATAATGAAAAACGTTTACCAAAGGCAGGATTGATGGGCTTTACCCCCTTGAAAGGTAGAGTAAATGTAATCAAGCGTTATATAAGTTGACCGAAAATTTTTACGGTGTATTTGCTCACTTTACCATTAACAATCATAATTTGGGTATCTGTTATGGTTTGTGCCTAAGCAGTTCGTTGTCTCAGTGTTTAACTGAGGAGGTTTTCCCATCATATTCATGACTGGCATGTTAATTTGCCCCAGTAAATTCAGAAATGTAATTGCATTACGCCTCCATTCCATATACAGAAAGGAACAAGGTAACAATAAATAAGGATTAGTCTTAACAGGTAGGAGAAACTTCAGGTTTGTTGGACACACAATAACACAATTTTAATATTTACCCTGTAATTTACTCCTTATATATACATATATAGATATACATACACACAGATATATATATATATATATATATATATATATATATATATATATATATATATATATATATATATATCTACAGTATATATATACATATATATAAATATATATATATATATATATATATATATATATGTAGATATATATATATATATATATATATATACAGTATATATATATATATATATATATATATATATATATATATATATATGTGTGTGTGTGTGTGTGTGTGTGAGTGTAATTGTGAAATATCAGTCCAACAAATTATGTAGTTTGTAGATATTTCATCATAGTTTTAAATGCTATAATCATTTGTATCACAGCATAATGCTGTTTGTATTCTACAGCTTTTGTTTATTCCACACAAGCCTTTCAAGGATAATAAAGCCCACCAATCCTGCCTTTGGAAAACGCGTGTTTCATAATGTAAACAGTTAAAAGAAGCCCTCAGGGTAGGTTCATCAAGTTGGATAAATAGGCTAAAGGCTATAAACTCCTTATAGACTCTGACGAAATACAAGATCATGAAATGCTAATAAGAATTATAACAAGAATCCAACATATCAATTCTATCAGTTATTAACGAATATAATAGGTTACAGAAAAGGTAGAGTAAGCGACATCGGAGAGACTAGGAGAGGGGGTTAATAGAGGCATAGGAGGAGGGTCTAGACAGAGGGAGGAAAGGAGAGGGGACGGACGGAGGAGTGTAAGCATTCGAATTGCTTCACCCACTTACCCGATTCAATTGACTTGGGCTTTATTATGACAAGCGTAAATGCCTTAATTAACGAGATTTGCCGATGCATTAAAGTATCAAAAATTAGGGAGAGGTCTATGAAATGCTGTGTCAAAGTACCATTCTGATCAAGTAATTAGTATGGCAGACATTAAAGAAAATCGCACTATTTTTAGCCTGAAATTCATAGTAAGTATGTTCATTTTAGCCAAATGGAGAGGTGAAAACGATAGAAATGTATATCAATATATCTATGCAGGAATACTAATTATATGTATACGAATATGTATATTTGTGTACTATATATATATTGTATACACATATTTTACCATATATTACCAATATATGTATACGGAAATACAATAATCGTTTATATATATATATATATATATATATATATATATATATATATATATATATATATATATATATATGATAAATTTTGCACATTTTTACGTGTTTTTCATATTCAAATAAGCCATATATATTTTGATATATTAATGTCTGGATTCTCTTAACGACCTCGGGATCAGAGCCCCAGGCAAAATCTCACAAAGACAAGAGCTTGGCTCCGGCCGGGAATCGAACCCCTGGTCGGCAAGCTTATATAGACAGTGACTAACCCATTCGGCCGAATGGGTTAGTCACTGTCTATATAAGCTTGCCGACCAGGGTTCGATTCCCGGCCGGAGCCAAGCTCTTGTTTTTGTGAGATTTCGCCTGGGGCTCTGATCCCGAGGTCGTTAAGAGAATCCAGACATTAATATATCAAAATATATATGGCTTATTTGAATATATATATATATATATATATATATATATATATATATATATATATATATATATATAACTACAGTAGTATTCCTCTATACATATATTGATGATATATATCGTTTTTAAAATGTGTGTGTGTGTGTGTGATTTTATGTGTTTATATCTGTCTGAGATCTACAGATCTTTGCGCAATCCAATCCATTTAACCATCTGAACGGGTATCTTAAAAAAAAAGTTAAATAAATATAATTTTTTGGGCTTATAACGAGATGAACATAGGATTGATGAATGTGAAAAGTCTTACTCCATCTGCATGTTATGGTAATTTACGAAAGATTTTTATCTCTTTTCCAGGGTGAAACATTGAACAGAAAGTACAATGAGACGCTGTTTAGAAGTCCCCATTTACCAATGGATATCATATTCTTTTTATGCTCTTCGAGTAAAACATGGATAAAGCGATCGAGAGAGAGAGAGAGAGAGGAGAGAGAGAGAGGAGGAGAGAGAGAGAGAGAGAGAGAGAGAGAGAGAGAGAGAGATGCAAAGGGTTACAAGGATTTTGGATGTCTCAAAGACATTTTTACTTTTTAGTTTATCCGCGGAGACTCCATTTGCTCTTTTGGTAGAGCGATTTAGTGTGAGAGAGAGAGAGAGAGAGAGAGAGAGAGAGAGAGAGAGATGAGAGGAGAGAGAGAGAGAGAGAGAGAGAGAATGAGTTATAAGGATTTTGGATGTCTCAAAGACTTTAGTTTATCCACAGAGACTCCATTTACTCTTTGGTAGAGCGATTTAGTGAGAGAGAGAGAGAGAGAGAGGAGAGAGAGAGAGAGGAGAGAGAGAGAGAGAGAGAGAGATACAAGGAGTTATAAGGGTTTTGGATGTCTCAAAGTCTTTTTAGTTTATCCGCCGAGACTCCATTTGCTCTTTTGTTAGAGAGAGAGAGAGAGAGAGAGAGAGAGAGAGAGAGAGAGAGAGAGAGAGAGAGAGAGAGAGAGAGAGAGAGAGTTATAAGGATTTTGGATGTCTCAAAGACTTTAGTTTATCCGCAGAGACTCCATTTACTCTTTGGTTGAGCGATTTAGTGAGAGAGAGAGAGAGAGAGAGAGAGAGAGAGAGAGAGAGAGAGAGAGAGATACAAGGAGTTATAAGGATTTTGGATGTCTCAAAGACTTTTTAGTTTATCCGCGGAGACTCCATTTACTCTTTGGTTGAGCGATTTAGTGAGAGAGAGAGAGAGAGAGAGAGAGAGAGAGAGAGAGAGAGAGAGAGAGAGAGAGAGAGAGAGAGAGAGAGAGAGAGAGAAGGATTTTGGATGTTTCAAAGACTAGTTTATCTGCAGACTCCATTTACTCTTTGGGAGAGAGAGAGAGAGAGAGAGGAGAGAGAGGAGGAGAGAGAGATGAGAGAGAGAGAGAGAGAGAGACTGCCTCTGTTGCCCTTATATCTCTGGGATTTTTTAAATTTATAAGTTTTCAGGAATTTAAATAACAAGGATTTACAATTATAAACGAACTTAGCGGAGGGGGAAATTAAATCAGTAACTTTGGATTAAAATCGAATACAATTTTGTCCGAATATTGATTGAAGGAGGCTCAAGATTTAGATTTATTTTAAATTGAAAAAAACTAGAAATATCTCTCTCTCTCTCTCTCTCCTCTCTCTCTCTCTCTCTCTCTCCTCTCTCTCTCTCGTTTTTAAAGTACTAAAGATACGCCGAGTCATTTGTTCCTAAACTTTACTTAAAAGCCTTCGGAGATCGTTGAATGGGAAAGTAATGGTAATTAGCTAAGTTATTACGCTCGTAAAAAGGGATAGAGACACGGACCGTTGATCTAACGGCTCTAAACTGATGAGCATAACGTATAATATTATATTGTTAATTGAAAATATTATAGATCGTTCTCTATTAAAAAAAGAAATAAAAAAAAAATTAAGGCTGTTACTTTCTCCCCAGAGACTGCATTTCTTTTTTTTTTTTTTTTTTTTTTTGCGTTCCAAATAAAAATGTAGTTTTTTACCCTCGGTGCATGGTTGGACCCATTCTGTTTCTATATCATTTTTTTATTTTGTTTATAATGTATGAGTGTTATTTTTATATATATTGACAAGTGATGTAATTTTTCAAGTTTGCCTATGTAAGGGGTTGACCAATTTGTCTTTTTTTATAGGTAATGTCGCCCTATATTTATAAGAATTGAGTCAACTGAATTTGTTGACTTGTTTATGGTTGCTGAAATATGAAAAAAGGGGCTTTCATTCCCTGAGAGAGAGAGAGAGAGAGAGAGAGAGAGAGAGAGGAGAGAGAGAGAGAGAGAGAGAGAGAGAGACTAGCTCGAGTTGAGTATTTTTCTATATCTGTACGTATCTTTTCCTTTTTATTCAACGTATTGTGTGATTATGTACATTTATACGAGGATTATATTTTATGGAAAAGTAATAAAGATAATAATATTATGACCGTACGCGGATATATCGGCTAAAGTAATTTTGAATTTTTCCGAAGACTCAACATTCTAAATGAACTGTCAATTGGATGAATTAATTTCTCTCGTAAACTCAATAACTTTAAATCTATTTATCTACATTCAATTAAACGCTATTCAATGCATCTATATGCTGAAATATTCTGACTCACATAAAGGTTTGATGATATGACATTTTTAGTTTTCATATATTTTGATTGTCATCAAGAGGAATAAGTGAAATGTCATCTATTGAATTATTTTGGTGATCATGCATATATCTATTATTGCTGTTTTTTTCTTTTTTTTTTAATGGAAAGTTACGTGGAATGGTTATAGAGAAACAATGTAATTGCATCATATCAGAAGTTAAGAGAAGGAAAACATGCTATAGCTGAGATCATCACAATAATTGCAGATCACTGGTCTAATATAATTTTGACTTTGACGGGAGCTCTCTCTCTCTCTCTCTCTCTCTCTCTCTCTCTCTCTCTCTCTCTCTCTCTCTCAAGCCTCCAAATTAGGGACTGCTCAAGGAGGAACAGATTGCTCTCTCTCTCTCTCTCTCTCTCTCTCTCCTCCTCTCTCTCTCTCTCTCCTCTCTCTCTCTCTCTCAGGACTCCAAATTAGGGACTGCCCAAGGAAGAACAGAATTCTCTCTCTCTCTCTCAGGCCTCCAAATTAGGGACTGCCCAAGGAGAAACAGTAGTGTTCCTCTCTCTTTCTCTCTCTCTCTCTCTCTCTCACTCTCTCTCTCTCCTCTCTCCTCTCTCTCTCTCTCTCTCCTCCAAATTAGGGACTGCCCAAGGAGGAACAGAATTCTCTCTCTCTCTTCAGGCCTCCAAATTAGGGACTGCCCAAGGAGGAACAGAATTCTCTCTCTCTCTCTCTCAGGCCTCCAAATTAGGGACTGCCCAAGGAGAAACAGTAGTGTTCCTCTCTCTCTCTCTCTCTCTCTCTCTCTCTCTCTCTCTCTCTCTCTCTCCTCTCTCTCTCTCTCTCTCTCTCTCTCTCAGGCCTCCAAATTAGGGACTGTCCAAGGAGAAACAGTGATGTTCCTCTCTCTCTCTCTCCTCTCTCTCTCTCTCTCTCTCTCTCTCTCTCTCCCTCTCTCTCTCCTCTCTCTCTCTCTCTCTCAGGCCTCCAATTTTGGACTGCCAAGGAGGAACAGTATTGTTATGTCTTCTAAAATAAATCAACTTTCTATTTATATGTATCTCTGATGATATAAGGGAAAGAAAATCATTTATATATAAACTATAAAAATTTCAATAAAAACAAGAGGAAGAGAATAAGAAAGAATAGTTTGCCCGAGGGTACCATCAAGCAAAAGGATCCAATAATTACTTTATCAGATTCGCATGTATTTCTCTGTACTTAGATTAACAGCTTTTGTTCTGGAATAATCACTTGTTTCTCTGATAATCCAAGACCTAGATAATAAAAACTACAGAGCTTTTTTTTTTTTCCAAGAATCTAACTTACTCTAAGTCCAACTTTATATAATAGAGGGACACACAGTAGAGCGCAGACTTCAGCCGCGGCAGCTTATTTCTTGACCTTTGGCTCGACCTTGACCTTGACCTAGCTTAACATGCATTAATTAACGTGGATTTACATATTCTCAAATATGAACCAAGTTTGAAGTCTCTGTGACAACATGTCCAAACTTATGCTAATTAAGTAAATTGGACATTTTGCTTGACCATGACCTTGACCTTCTAAAATTTAATGATTACCATCTTTTAACATAATAGTTAATCCTAGCAAGTTTCATTACTCTATTATAAATATTATGGCCAGGAAATGGTTCACAAAGAAACACACATACACAAACTAACACACAGACCGGGTCGAAAACATAACCTCCTTCCAACTTCGTTGGCGGAATTAACAAGAACAGAAACAGTAACGCACCCTGGGAAAAACAGAAGGAGGTTGACAGGAAATCAGAGAAAGGGGGAAAAAAATATATGGTACTTATGTATAAGGGCAGCGCCCTTAAGAATAAGGGATGGAGAAGGACCGCGTGTTATTGGACCCCGCGGGAAATCAACTCCAGCCCTCTTTCTGTGTGTGCTTCTGCTTAGGAATAGACAGAAAGAAACACATAAATGCAGGAGGATGTGACTATTAGATGCTATATGCCATCTAAGCAGTGAGGTGGAGTGGACAGAGGGCATTCTTACGACGCTGATTTCAATTTTTACCTCCGCCAACGAAGTTGGAAGGAGGTTACGTTTTATCCTTTGTTTATGTGTTTGTTTGTGAGTACCTTCCTGGCCACAATTTTATTCGCAGAGTAATGGAGCTTGCAGGGATTAACTTATGTAAACAGCTGGAAATTATTAAATTTTGGAAGGTCCAAGGTCAAAGGTTAAGATCGCGGTCAAGCAAAAATGTTCTTTGTTTGTGAGCACCTTTCTGGCCACAATTTCATTCGTAGAGTAATGGAACTTGCAGGGATTAACTGTTATGTAAACAGCTGGAAATGATTAAATTTTGGAAGGTCAAGGTCAAAGGTTAAGGTCACGGTCAAGCAAAACGTCCAAATTACGGTAATCAGTCATGAGTTTGAACTCCTTGTCCCAGAGACAGCAAACTTGGTTCATATTCGAGTGTATGAGAGTCCACGCCAATTAATGCATCTTAAGGTCAAAGGATAAGGTCAAGGTCAAGAAATAAGCTTTTTCGGTGGAGGTCTGCGCTCTTACTGAGTGCCCCTCTAGTTTGAAATGCTTTTTAGTAGTTTGTTGTGAGTTTGATACTTATTTTTCGCTTTTTTTTTTTCTTTGGCGGCGCAAATGCTAAACAGAGATATGTCTCTTCGTGTATAGCGTATATTCCGAAGCTAGTATCCCACACATAAAATTGAATTATATCAAGTCGTTTCTGTAACAAAATATGAAGTTTGCCACATTTCTGATGAACTACTTAAAATAGGCAAAAAAACAAAAAAAAAGTTGTAGAGTACCCCAAAAATAGAATTTTTCGGTTGAAATAGTATGTAAATCGAATAATTATTTTTAATGAAAACGGAAAAAACATTCAACATTATGCTGTAATATACCACGCTGATACTGACATAATAATTTCTTTTTAATATATGGGAAGTTGAGAACATATGTAAAGCCCAATGAAAGAAACCCTAGATTTTTGTTGCGTATCACGGCTTTCAAATATTACTAAACACAATTGTCAAATACACCATAATGTTTTTAGAAAAAGTGACCATAGGAGGTAGTATCTATTACATGAAGGATTATAATCTAATGATACCATAATATGCTGTTTTAGAGAGATAAAGAGAAGGACTCCTGTCTATCCTTTAAATAATTTGATCAACTAATATATATATATATATATATATATATATATATATTTATATATATACATATATATATATGTATATATATACATACATATATATATATATATATATATATATATATATATATAAGATAAGATGGCGATAAAAAGTTTCCATATCAATATTTTTAAAACGCTAAATAGATAACTTTGAAACAGGAATGTAAGCAATGATAAAGCAGTGTATACTGTATATACATGTAATACACAAACGCATACACAGACACAGACACACACACATATATATATGAATATATATATACATATATATATATATATTTATATATATATATATATATATATATATATATATATATATATTGCCCTTAATTGCTGATGTATATTGTATGTGTCGCCAAACAAGCCAAAACCACATCACTGGAATGGAATTCACCGTAGCTTTATTCACACTCGAGTCAAAGCTCCGAAGAGAAAGAAAAAACCATTGGCTTTGTTGTACCATTTATTATTTTGGGATCTGCCAACAACTGTTATTATTATTATATTATTAGTATTATTATTATTATTATTATTATTAGCCAAGCTACAACCCTAGTTGGAAAAGCAAGATGCTCTAAGCCCAAGGGCTCCAACAGGGAAAAATGGCCCAGTGAGGAAAGGAAATAAGTAAATGATTTGAATAAATTAACAATATATCATTCTAAAAACAGTAACAGCGTTAAAACAGACATGTCCTATATAAACTATTAACAAGGTCAAAAACAGATATGTCATATATAAACTATGAAAAGACTCATGTCAGCATGGTCAAGTTATAGCTTTATTAAGGTCTACACTTGTTTAACAATTGTATTACTCTTCATTATCTATGGTTCTTCAGAAAGAAAAAAAATAATAGCAGAATCCTAGAAGCTTCTTAATATTCTAAGATTGACAAGTAAATTTTGATTAATATGGTTGATTTTCAATGACGCATTACAGACTCACAATGCGGATCCATCCGGACGAGGTTAGTGCCTTCAGTGCATTTCAAATGGGGCACTGTTGGCATAAATTAAAGGTAATTTCTGCTTTTATTTTCTCTCACTTATTAACCTTCTACCATACTTCCGGTTCTGCTCCTCCTCTTTCATCTTGCTGTTCAGCATCTTACAGCAACCGTCAGATTTTCCCTCCTTGTTTATGGTTCCTGAATGGACACCCAGGGTCCCAGTGCCTGGCCATCTGTCCCAAATTCATAAATCAACAATCCACACATTAGATATACCGGTTTCATCAGAAGTTGTGCCTTCAGGAGTTCTTCAGGACTTTCATCACATGTGCAACACAGCCTGCATAAGGATGCTCTTCAAGGTTGTGGTGGACTATTGGAAACGTCCCTGTCTGGTAATTTGCCGAAATAAGGTTCGAGTCACGCTCAAATTCGATAGTTTCTTGTAGTATCTGCAACCTTACCATCCTTGTGAGCTAAGGATGGTGTGGGTTTTGTGGGAGCCTGTAGGTCTACCTGCTGAGTCATCAGCAGCCATTGCCTGGCTCTCCCTAGTCCTAGCTTGGGTAGAGAGTTATCCTTGGGCACTAATCATATTTATATACAGGTATGGTCAGTCTATGGGGCATTGTCCTGATAACCAGGGCAATGTCACTGTCCTTCTGCTATTCATGAGCGGGCTTTAAACCTTTAAACCTCTTCCGAAGCCTGATATATAATTAGGATTATGAACTACGCAAAGCCTCAATTCCAGGATACCCTTTTTTAGTGTTGTTTCTAACTTGTTGGTGTAGTAGCCGGCATTTGTTCTGTTCTCCAGTGAGGTACAGTTTCGTAAATCACGAAAAAAAAGCTCTGCTTCCTGGATATGGAGGTTCAAGTCTTTTTACCATACTTGAACTTCCTGCTAATATTTCATTAGTCCTTAAAGAGGTAAACATTTGAGCAAACTCAAAATATGAAAGAGATAAAAAAAGCTGTTCTATACCATACGTTAGTGGAGCCCAACGATATTTTATTACAGCCAGTATCAGCGATTAACATATGAAATATGAAATATAATTTACAAAGTAATCACTAAAACATTAAATGGAAAGTTCTTTTGTTGTACAAAATTATCTTTTTTCCTATATTTCATCTCAACTGTTGTCCTTCCGTCTCTCAAATATGGGTTTTTTGGAAGAATAGGATACTAGAATATGGCTTACCAAAAAAAAACAATTATATAACATGGTCTTTAATGAATCTAGATATCTAGTGGTTTTCTCTATATATATCAGCTAGCGATATTATATATATATATATATATATATATATATATATATATATATATATATATATATGTGTGTGTGTGTGTATATTTATATATATATATATATGTATATATATGTGTATATATATACATATATATACATATATATATATATATATATATATATATATATATACATATATAGATATATATATATATATAAATATATATATAGATATATAGAGAGAGAGAGAGAGAGAGAGAGAGAGAGAGAGAGAGAGAGAGAGAGAGAGAGAGAGAGAGAGAGAGAGAGAGAGAGAGGAGAGAGATTATAAATTCGAAAAGTCGGTAACATTGGATTTCAATAATAGATTAGGATTACCACATTTTGATAACACTTCAATCATTAATTACCTTTGAATACAATTTTATGCATACTATTCCCAAGAGAATTTTATAATCTTTTGTTGTTTCATTTTTTTTTTTCAAGACTTTCATCTAAGAGGATTGCTCGGTAGATTATAGCCCTTTATATCTTCAAACTTGATGGTACATGATAACTTTTTGGGGTATTTTCAAAATGGTTCGTGAGAAAAGATTGTCTGACATAAGTCTTTTTATAGTTTATATATGAAATGTTTATTTTAATGTTGTTAATGTTTTTAAAATGTTTTATTTTTAATACTTCATTACATCTTATATTGTTTATTTACTTATTTTTCTTTCCTCACTGGGCTACTTTTCCTTGTTGGAGCCCTTGGGCCTTTAGCATATTGCTTTTTCAACTAGGGTTGCAGCTTAGCTAGTAATAATGATAATAATAATAATGATAATAATAATAATAATAATAATGATAATAATAATAATAATAATAATAATAATAATAAATGACACTAGAAGTGTTCGTTAACTATGTTGATAACTATAGAGTAATTACGATTACAGTATTCGTCCCAGTTTGGCAGGTATTACAATACATGAACATTTCATAAATACCTTATATATATATTTCCGTAGGACTGCAAAAAAAAATATTTTTAAAGACTTCCATATCATACAGATGTCTCTCCATATTGTACCGCGTTTGTTATATACATATATTATACACATATATACAATCTTTGTTAAAGTACTATGCATAATTAACAATAAAATCTGAATTGAATTCTCAAAAGTATGGAAGTTTCTGTGGTTGGAAGTTTTCGTTAAACTATTCTATCTAATTTCTCTTCCTCTTGTTTTGTTAAAGTTTTCATAGTTTATATAGGAGATATTTATTTTAATGTTACTGTTCTTAAGATATTTTATTTTTCCTTGTTTTCTTTCCTCATTGGGCTATTTTCCCTGTTGGAGCCCCGGGGCTTATAGCATCCTGTTTTTCCAGCTAGGGTTATAGCTTAGCAAGTAATAATAATAATAATAATAATAATAATAATGATATCCCACACTCATCTCTTGAATGCGTTTATTGCATAAATTTATTATAGGTTTGATGATATTTTTATGAAATTTTGATAGGCTGAATATTTAGGTCACTCTTAGGACAGAGAGAGAGAGAGAGAGAGAGAGGAGAGAGAGAGAGAGAGAGAGAGAGAGAGAGAGAGAGAGAGATTAAACGCCCCACATAAAATCTGTGACGCCAACAGCAGACATCCTAGAAACTGGTCTCTACCTATCACTGGCAAACATCGACCTCAAGTAAAAGGACTTATGAACTTTCATCTCAACATCCCTATCCACTGCTATTATAGATTTGTTTTCATTTAGTGTTGGTTGTCTATTCACCCAGCGTTTAATCTTTTCTAGTTTTTTATATGATTATTAGAACAGAAGAGATCATACATATATACATACATATACCAAGGCACTCCCCCCAATTTTGGGGGGTAGCCGACATCAACAAATGAAACAAAACATAAAGGGGACCTCTACTCTCTACGTTCCTCCCAGCCTGACAAGGGACTCAACCGAGTTCAGCTGGTACTGCTGGGGTGCCACAGCCCACCCTCCCCCGTTATCCACCACAGATGAAGCTTTATAATGCTGAATCCCCTACTGCTGCTACCTCCGCGGTCATCTAAGGCACCGGAGGAAGCAGCAGGGCCTACTGGAACTGCGTCACAATCGCTCGCCATTCATTCCTATTTCTAGCACGCTCTCTTGCCTCTCTCACATCTATCCTCCTATCACCCAGAGCTTTCTTCACTCCATCCATCCACCCAAACCTTGGCCTTCCTCTTGTACTTCTCCCATCAACTCTTGCATTCATCACCTTCTTTAGCAGACAGCCATTTTCCATTCTCTCAACATGGCCAAACCACCTCAACACATTCATATCCACTCTAGCTGCTAACTCATTTTTTACACCCGTTCTCACCCTCACCACTTCGTTCCTAACCCTATCTACTCGAGATACACCAGCCATACTCCTGAATAGTACAAACTGATGAAAATCAGTTCACAAATATATACTTTTTTTTATGGTACAAGCTTTCCATTGGTATATAGGAAATATTCATTTTAATGTTACTGTTCTTAAAATATTTAATTTTTCCTTGTTTCCTTTCCTCACTGGGCTATTTTCCCTGTTGGGACCCCTGGGCTTATAGCATCCTGCTTTTACCACTAGGGTTGTAGCTTAGCAAGTAATAATAATAATAATAATAATAATAATAATAATAATATGCAATTATAAAAGTAATGAGGAATTTTACCATCCATCTTTTGAATTCTTTGATAATGAATTTGTGGTAATTTCTGTTGGGTAGGGAGTTTCAAATCTCAGTATTCTTCTTTAGCTGCTGTGGTTCTCGTGTTTGCTATATTTTCCTTAATTGATGACAATACCCTGTATTAGCGTCATCAACCAAGGAAAATATAACTAACAATTACATATAAAAATCAGGCTATATGTCAGTTTAGTGATATCGGTGTTACTGTATGGACGTGAGTTATGGAATGGCAATGAATCAATATCCAACTGATTTTGTAGATTTGAGAACAAAGCCCTCAGAAGAATATTGGGAGTTAAATGGCAGGAAAGGATTAGGAATGAAACCGTAAGAGAGATTACTCAAGTGCCATATGTGGATGACATCATGGTGAGGGGTAGATGGAGATGGTTTGGGCATGCTCTTCGCATTCCCCAAGGGAGATTAGTTCACCAAACTTTAAAATGGGCTCCTCAAGGTACTAGAAGAGTTAGAAGGCACAGACCTACATGACTGAGGACCATGAAGCGTGGAGTAGATGATGAATGGAGAAGTATTGATTTAAAAGCTCAAGATAGAAATGACTGGCGAAATCTAACCGAGGACATTTGCGTCAATAGGTGTAGGAGATGATGATGATGATGACGATGGCAACACATGTAATAAATAATTTAAAGTTCAATTGACGATACAATAAAGTTCTGCATCAATAACATTTTTTTAACCTTAATTAATTGAAATTCTTCATTATAGGATGAAAGTTACCTTCGATATTTGTTTGTATATAAGAATCTGTATAACTTTTGTCAGAATTTTTTTATTCTTTCTTGCCTCATAGTAAAACATATTCATAATGAACATATGTATGATGTTCATTAATTGAAAAGGCTGTCTATTCCACAACTGTCATAAACGGATACCCTTAGGTCAGTTATAGTTATAGCCCTAAGAGAATTTAGATTGACAATGAATAATAGTAAAATTATCTGGCATCATAACTATCAAAGTCATTTATGCTGATATCAGTAATATTGGCCTCATATCTAAAGATTTTCAACTTCAGGATATATCACGCGAAAAGGAAGCTATTGTCTTTATTAAATGACGAAGAATACTAACGTTAAAGGATATTCAATATTGCTTTTCTGATTAATAGAAATTCTATCTCTCTCCATAGTCTGAAACTTGCAAGACACATTGGATCAAAGGGAATACTCAATTCGAAAATTAATTTCCATTGGTGTTATACCGGAAAAATACTTTCACTGGTTTAGGCCTGAACTTTTGTAGTTTCTGCCCAATTGATTTCAAACTAAGTTCAAAGGGCCTATAACATTTGCTGGGATTGTTCTACATTTCTTGACGATAGTGTTTTTACGTGGATACTTTGTATAAAACGTTTTCTTATTTTTATCATTACTTGTAGAACACTTTTAAACAACATTTTTAAATATTTGTAGATAATATTTACATAAGAAGCATGATCATTCTTCGCTTCCCTATATAAAAGTAGATCCATAAAAAGATAGTTTTCTCTCCATCTGCAGAAAATCTAGTCTAAAAATCAAACCATTGTTCTCTAGTCTTAGGTAGTGCCACAGCCTCTGTACCATAGTCCTCCACTGTCTTGGGTTAGAGTTCTCTTGTTTAAGGGTACACTCGGACGCACTATTCTATCTTATTTCGCTTCTTGTTTCTTTTTAGTTTCTATAGTTTATATACTTAAAATATTTTATTATTCCTTGTTTCCTTTCCTCACTGGGCTTTTTTCCCTGTTGGAGTTCCTGGGCTTCTAGCATCTTGCTTTTTAAACTAGGGTTGTAGCTTACCAGGTAATAATAATAATAATAATAATAATAATAATAATATAATAGAGTTTATATTTGTTCTAAGTGCCAGTTCAACTCAGAAAATCCTTTCAAGATTCATAGAAGAGGGAAAAATCTTGTTATGTGTCTCTTAGTCCCTAAAGGATCTCAGCAAATCACTAGGGTTTCCTGGCATCTATTCACAGCTGAGTCTTCATGTACTCGGCAGGACTACTGTGAACCACGGACCATGCAATTTAAATCACGAACCTCACAATAACAACAGCAAATGCAGCCGTTTCTAGTCCACCATAGATTAAAGGCCTCAGGCATGTCATTTGTCATATCTGTGGCTTAGCCGTTTTCATCAGCATGCTTGCTAGTGCGGGTTGGCGATGGTGGGAGACTGTAGTTCGATCGCTCACAGCAAACCATTGGTGGGTCTGACTAGTACAGTTTTCTTGGTTTTTATGATACATAAACCATTTCACCATGTTAAGGTATTCTAACTCAGAAAGGGAAGTATATATATATATATATATATATATGTTTGTGTATGTGTATGTTTGTTTGTGTGTTTTGTACGTATGTATCAATTTTTATGAATACTGTGAGATCTTTCTTAGAACATAATATGACAAAATATTTTCTAAAAATTTTTGGGTCGTATTTCCTCATAATTTTTGTTATAATACAACCAATTATTACACTTTGACCTTGACCTCTTCAGCCATTCATCAAAACCTTGATTGACATCATCCTAATAAATTCATTAACTTTCTTTAATTACTTATTATTTAAATTTTAAGTCAAAAGGGTTATAGGTTTGTTTATATTTCTTTTTCAGTTCTATTCAATGTAATGGTAATATAAATGATCGCCTGAAGATAGGACGTCGATAGTCTCGCTTCGAAAAGGATTTTTCGTTCAATATACTCGATATTCGTCCCCGGCGTACCCAATCCTTGGATGTTTTCATTCCTATTTTCCAAACATTGGGGTTTTGTTCACTTCATGAATAATTTTTCACTTCATGTCTTGACAGATCGTCGTCGTCAGTCCATCCACTCCTTTTTATTGGGGATATAATATCTCTCTCTCTCTCTCTATCTCTCTCTCTCCTCTCTCTCTCTCTCTCTCTCTCTCTCTCTCTCTTCAATTCTGATGGGTGAAGGAAATAGATCGAACTTGAATAAATATGTTGATTATTATTCATGAACTTAAAATTTAGACAACTTTGTCAGTTCAGCTCTCTCTCTCTCTCTCTCTCTCTCTCTCTCTCTCTCTCTCTCTCTCCCAATTCAAGTCTTAAAGATGAAGGAAGTACATCGAATTTAAAAAATTTTTTTATTGCTATTCATAAACTTAAAAATTAGACATCTTTGTCAATTCAACTCTCTCTCTCTCTCTCTCCTCTCTCTCTCTCTCTCTCTCTCTCCAATTCTGATGGATGAAGGAAATAGATCGAACTCGAATAAAAAATGTTGATTGCTATTCATGAGCTTAAAATTTAGACAACTTTGTCAATTCAACTCTCTCTCTCTCTCTCTCTCTCTCTCTCTCTCTCTCTCTCTCTCTCTCTCTCCAATTCTGATGGATGAAGGAAATAGATCGAACTTGAATAAAAAATGTTGATTGCTATTCATAAACTTAAAAATTAGACATCTTTGTCAATTCAACTCTCTCTCTCTCTCTCTCTCTCTCTCTCTCTCTCTCTCTCTATCTGAGTTTCTGAGAAATTTTATTTCACAGTCAAGAGAAAATGCCATGTTAATCATGAATCATGTCTTCATTTATTTAGGATAGGTTAATTGATCACTTGTGAAAAACGTATATATATATATATATATATATATATACATATATATATATATATATATATATATATGATTCTTCCTCTTCACGTCGAAGCTGAATGATAATAATAATAATAATAATAATAATAATAATAATAATAATAATAATAATAATAATAATAATAATAATAATAATGTAAAACCCACCGTCAGCAGAAATCTCTAAACCTATTATGTGTTAAGTGTTATTGAACTTTTTTTTTTGTCATGAGAGATGAAATAGTGATGAATTTTTATTGTTTTTTTTTCATTTAGAAAATTATCCGTTTTCGCATTTATGTGGCTTCCACTTCATATCTAATATTGAATGAGTATGACTCATGTGCATGTTGAGAAATTGATGATATACAAACGCATTCATGCATATATATATATATATATATATAGATATACATATGCAGATATATATTTATATATACGTATGTATGTATGTATGTATGTATGTATGTATGTATGTATGTATATATGTGCATATATATATATATATATATATATGTATGTATATATATACATATACAATATATATATATATATATATATATGTATATATACATATGCATATATATATCTATATATATGTATGTATGTATGTATGTATGTATGCACATATGTGCATATAAATGCATATATATATATATATATATATATGTATATATATATATAAATTATGAATATATGTATGTGTATATATGCGATTACATGCATACGCCCACATATATATGTATATATATATATATATATATATGTGTGTATATATATATGTGTGTGTATTCAAACTTTCTTTTATTCCTTTAGAGTCTCCATCGTATGTTTGTCTCCGTTTTTTCTAATAAAGTATTGGGAACGAATGTAACACAGTGCCCTCTGCTACCTTATCTACTACCCATCACAATTGACTAACATCCTGGTACATAATCCACTGTGTATATCAACTGAGCCACTATATACGAATAGTACTTAAGAAACGGGACTTTGTTACGTTTAAGCTGTACCTGTATAGAGGCTCTTTACGAATGACTGTATCATTATTATTATTACTAGCCAAGCTACAACCCCAGTTGGAAAAGCAAGATGCTATAAGCCCAAGGACTTCAATAGGGAAAAATATCCCAGTGAGGAAAGGAAATAAGGAAATATATAAATGATGAGAACAGGTTAACAATAAATCATTCTAAAACAGTAACAACGTCAAAACAGATATGTCCTATATAAACTATAAAAAGACTCATGTCAGCCTGGTCAACATAAAAACATTTGCTGCGACTTTGAACTTTTGAAGTTTTACTGATTCAACTACCCGATTAGGAAGATCACTCCACAACTTGGTAACAGCTGGAATAAAACTTCTAGAATACTGTGTAGTATTGAGCCTCATGCTGGAGAAGGCCTGGCTATTAGAATTAACTGTCTGTAATTTCGCTCTTCATTCTATACTTTTTTCTTCTTATCACCTCTTTCATCCAATATCTCCCTTTTCTCTCTGTAGACGTAAATAAACAGATTAACTACAAAAAAAAAGCTACAGCTGTAACAAATTATTTATCATTAATCTGCTTAAACGTGTGTGTTAGGAAATTACATGTCAGTGTCAACGACTCACTTGGAAATTAATCTTGTACCTTTGGACTGGTAAGCAGGAAGCTTAAGTCGTAATTTCACACAAGAAAGAATTGGCTTAGAAATAATTCTTTTTAGTGGTATATATATATATATATATATATAAATATATATATATGTATATATATGTATATATATATATATATATATATGTGTGTGTGTGTGTGTGTGTATATATATTGTAGATATAAATATATCTATGGGAACGTACACACACATATACTATATATATATATATATATATATGTGTGTGTGTGTGTGTGTGTATAAGATGATTGATAACAAAAACAATGATTCGATGATGATAATAATAAGAATGATGTTCATAATGGTAATTATTTTTTCTTATTTTAAGGATAATAATGTTAAGGTTTTGTACGGCATTTTTAGTATCCTTTTACATGTCGTTAAGAATATGCAACGACTAATAATGTATGAGTTTTCATTTTGAATATATATACATATATATATATATATATACATATATATAGTTATATATATATATATATATATATGTGCGTATATATATATTTATATATATATATATATATATATATATACCGAATTAATGGCATATTATCAGTGAATACCACATTGTCATGAAAACAATGAATGTAAGCAAATATAGTTTCTTTAGTTTTAAATAGTTTGAAAATTACAATTATGATACTACTTTGAACTATTTATTTATTTACTCTTCTTTTGTAGATTTGTAGAAATAGAATAATTAGCACAGTATACACTTTTTCTTCTTTGCTGAACTAATCGTTTCCACTTACCTTAGTCACCCCTGTATAATCGGACCCAAATAGACCCGTTTTCTTTGACAAGATATTTTCGGATTTCCTTGACCTTCTCGGCTAACCTCATCGCAGACTATGCCCTAACGCCAAGGGATCTTATTTCCTCAAAGGTTTTCGTTATTTGCATGTGAAACTTTTACAAGCAATAATTTGCATTGGCTGATAAAGTTGAAATAATGGCAGGTTCAACCAAAGGCTAGGAACTGTCACTTCTTTTTTTTTTATTTAGACCTTAGTCACTCAGTATATCAATTTTGGTTGAGGGAGACCTTGGATATATTGTACAAGAATTTTCTCCTTGCGATGTTCAAATCTAAAAGAATTTTGTTTTTACGTTGTTCAAATCTGAAATAATTTCCTCTGCAATGTTCAAACCTAAGAGAATTATCTCCTTACGTTGTTCATAGCAAAAAGAATTTTCTCCTTACGTTTTTCATATCTAAAAATAATTTATCCTTATGATGTTCAAATCTAAAGGAATTATCTTCTTATGTTGTTCAAATCTGAAAGAATTTTCTCTGCAATGTTTAAATCTAAAAGAATTTTCCCCTTACGTTGTTCAAATCTAAAAAGTATTTTCTCTTTACGTAGTTCAAATCTTAGATAATTTCGTCTGCAATGCTCAAATCTAAAAGAATTTTCTCTTTACGATGTTCAAACCCAAAAGAATTTTCTCCTTACATTGTTCAAATCTATAAGAATTTTCCGATTGCCTTGTTCAAATCTAAAAGAATAATATAAATTAATCTATTTTATCATATTAGTCTATTATCAATTATCTAGAAGTCATGAGTGACGCAATTGAATACACATTATAAAGATCTTTTCATGATTACTTTTCTTCTATGTTTCCTTCATAAATTATACTGCAAATGGACATTGACTCTTTTTACTATTGTTGTTTTCTCTATTTTCTTGAGTCATTTTACTTCATGGTTGATGGATCTGGGAACCTAATGTCCATAGCTATACTATTTTTATTTTTATTATTATTATTATTATTATTATTATTATTATTATTATTATTATTATTATTACTAGCCAAGCTACAACCGTAGTTGGAAAAGCAGGATGCTATAAGCCCAGGGGCTCCAATAGGGAAAAATAGCCCAGTGAGGAAAGGAAATAAGGAAATAAATAAATGATGAGAATAAATTAACAATAAATCATTCTAAAAACAGTAACAACGTCAAAACAGTGGCGATTTGCACTGCCTTGCATGGGTGGCCTTTTAGATGGGAAAAGTTTCCTACTAGCTAATTGGTTAGAATTATTTTGTCCAACCAGTCAGCGATTAGGAAACTTTTCCTAGCTAAAAGGGCATCCCTGCGAGTTAGTATAAATGTGCCTCATTAAAAAATATTGACTATAGTAGCGCCTCGCATATAAATAATCAATGTTTATTTTCCTGCAAGCAGTTGAACTCCTTCAATCAATTTTGTGTAGCCTTAGCATGCATACTGTGACAAAATCGTGCCTCATAGTTTAGTTGTTCCTCTACACGAGATATCTAGATAAAGCTAGTTTCTACAAATTTGTACAGTTGGAATGTGTTTCTATGCAATACATTTAGATAATACTAAAGTATTTTGTCTCATTCAGAGATGTATATAATCTTATTCGTGCAATACATTGAATTTCTATAAGAACATTTTATAGATTTTTACTTATGCACTATGTTGGTGCGCACGAGAATTTAACAGCATGAATATACCTAATATTAAAGCCATACATCTTTAATATGCATATTTCTTTTGTCTTACAAATAGAAAGATCTCAAAAGCATTTAATGTCCATAACCTTCAACGCTAACGCATGATTGAAGGCTGCCATGTAAGTGAAAAATGGGTTGTGTTAACCGCAGAGTTTCGCACCATCTTACCGCAGTTCTGTTATCTTGGTAAGTGATTATGGAAATTTTATTGACGCCTGAGCGTGTTTGGTACAAACTTGCAAACCTTTCCACATCTTTGTATTTATTTTGTTCATAACGTTCATAATGCGAATTGACTTGACGGACGAGATGCATTTTCATTGATTTTACAGTGCATAAAAGGCATACATTGTTGCGTGGTTGTGTGACATTGAGTAATAGCCATCGGTTAAGATGAACTGCTTCAAGACAACTTATAGTCACGTATTATGCTAATTTCTGGATAATGAGAACAAGGGTTGGAACTTCAAAAGTTCAAACTTTTATGTTTTTATGTTGAACTGGCTGACATAAATCTCTTTTTATAGATTATATATGAAAGATCTATTTCAGTGTTGTTACTGTTCTTAAGATATTTTATTTTAATTGTTCGTTACATCTTGTAGTTTATTTGTTTCTTTATTTTCTTTCCTAATTAGGCTATTTTCCGCTGTTGGAGCCCTTGGACTTATAGCATCCTGCCTTTCCAACTTAGGTTGTAGCTTAGCTAATAATAATAATAATAATAATAATAATAATAATAATAATAATAATAATAATAATAATAATAATAATAATAATAATAATAATAATAATAATAATAACGATACATCAAATCTGTGGATTACATAAACAATGATTCAGGATGTTGGTCTATATAAGTAATGTATTATTTTTCCTATTCATGGCGGGTATTAACCAAATCAAACACTACTAATCTGGAAATACCTGCTTAAAGAAAACGGAGAACAAATAGAAAACGGATTTCACGTATAACATAAACCCTCCAGGACGTTTCTTGTTCCTTCCTACTAATGTGTGATGGAGGGATGGGTATTGATTGGACCCATTCTTATGGTCACGCTATTTGAGAGGTCCCGTGCGTGTTCGAGTTAGGATAATCACCTCGGCGT
>NC_090748.1:9512140-9517140 GCF_036898095.1 Palaemon carinicauda
CTCTCTCTCTCTCTCTCTCTCTCTCTCTACTCCTGTCTTCATCCCTTCACTTCACGATTTGCTTTTATTCACCGTGAAAACAGAGACAATATCAAAATCAGATAGCGTCTCTCTCTCTCTCTCTCTCTCTCTCTCTCTCTCTACTCCTGTCTTCATCCCTTCACTTCACGATTTGCTTTTATTCACCGTGAAAACAGAGACAATATCAAAATCAGATAGCGTCTCTCTCTCTCTCTCTCTCTCTCTCTCTCTCTCTCTCTCTACTCCTGTCTTCATCCCTTCACTTCACGATTTGCTTTTATTCACCGTGAAAACAGAGACAATATCAAAATCAGATAGCGTCTGTCAAAGAGTTGTTTCCGTCGCAAACAATTAGGGTCATACTTCTTATCTGGCTGATAGAGTGCATGCCAGGGGGTACTGCTTCATTGATTGAATAGCCCCCCCCCCCTCTCTCCCTCTCTCTCTCTCTCTCTCTCTCTCTCTCTCTCTCTCTCTCTCTCTCCTTTATCTTTGTGCTGTCATGACCATTCGGTGGAATACATGAAGTTTTAGTGTATTAAATTTATTTGGGTGATGTGAAATTATGCAGTTTAATTTTTAACGCCAAATTGTAGTTTTTTTTTTTTTTTTTTTTTTTGCTATTCAAATGGTTTTATGGGAAAATTCAATAGGAATATAACTTCAATAGGAATATAGTTTTAACTCTTTCTCTCTCTCTCTTTCTCTCTCTCTCTCTCTCTCTCTTCTCTCTCTCTCTCTCTCTCTCTCTCACATGAAACTGGATACATCTCATGTAGTATCTCTAACAATTGTGTATGGATGTACGCACATGCTAAACAATTACTGTATGTATATATCAATGTTGTCATAGCAATTTTTTATCACCATTTCTTTACGTAAACCAGAGGAACATATCATTGATAATGAGAACAATATCTCGACTATTAACTAACGAAAGCCTGGTTGGTTAACAATTGTTTATAGATATACGTACATACTAAACAATTACTGTATTTTTATATGAAATAATGTTACATAGCAATTTTGTTATCTCCATTTCTTTACGAAAACCAGAGTGACATAATTTTGATTATGAGAACAATATTTCGACAATTAACAAACGAAAGTCTGGTTAGTTAACAATTGTTTATAGATATACGTACATACTGAATAATTTCTCTATGTATATATGAAATAATGATGTCCTAGCAATCTCCCCCATTTATTTACGAAAACCAGAGCATCGTAACATTACGGGGTTGCTGGCAAGATTTTTTTTTCTCAAAAAAAAAAAAAAAAAGGAAAAGTTTTTTTTTTTTCAAAAGCGCCCCCCTATCGCGGTCGCTCGGTTGACCTCGGACAATAAATCCGAAAAATGTCAGCGATGAAAAAGGGGAATAAAAAAAAAAGCCTCCCTTCTCCGACAAAGAATAACAATAAGAGTCCAACAAAGGGGAAAATAAAGAAACGGTAGCTATCAACGAGACAAAAGCGACCTTTCCACAAATTTGTTACCAGGAGATTTTTCACACAATGTAGTCGTCCTTCGCTTTATGGGAAGGAAGTCTTTGGAATGATGGCGACTTCGATAAGAGATTATTATGATCGAGGATATGCCATTTGATTTTGATGCCATATCAAATTGACCGGATTAAAAAAAAAAAAAATCCTTCGTCTTCATTTAACGATAATTGTAATATTGATACCGCTAAATGGGTTGGAGTGACCAATGCACTAACGTCCCTGACTGGTGAACGCCAAAGTGGGGTTAGAGGCCCTCTCAAACTCGTTAGTTTCTTTGGTTGAGGCAACCTCACCATCCTTGTGAGCTAAGGATGGAGGTTTTGGGAGAGCCTATAGGTCTATCTGCTGAGTCATCAGCAGCCATTGCCTGGCCCTCCTTGGTCGTAGGTTGTGTGGAGAGGGGCCGGTAATCGTAGCCTATATATTTGTCCCTCTCCAAGGCATTGTCCCGCTTGACAGGGCAATGTCACTGTCTCTTGCTTCTGCCATTCATGAGTGGCCTTTTAAACCTTTAAAGGGTTTGTGTATCGCCATGATTAGCAAAGCTGTACTAGTCAGGGCCACCCGTACTAAGTTAGTTTGAGCGATCAGACGAAAATCGCCCACCATCACCAATTAGTAGTTGGCCAGCGTGGTGATGAAAAAAATGGCCAAACTCCAGACATGAATAAGGTCATACCTGAGATCTTTGTCCTGCAGTGGACTAGAAGCGGCTGCATTTTTTGTTAAAATAATGTTATTAAAAATCTCATTGCCGATTACATGAATGTTAAAAATTTTGCCAATCTTGTTTCAATAAAGAAGATGCAGTTAATTTCGTCCAATTTTATGTTATTGGCCAACTGTTCTGTAAATGCCTGTGATTATTTGCGAAAGTAAACAGCTGAAATTTTCATGAAACGTTTTTACCACGATTGCCTTTTTCCCGGAATGCTACATGAGTTCAATTATTCGCAGTTCATTATTAAAACTGATTTCAATATACGAAACGTGCGGAGTTCTGATTCCCATTACATGAGTCATCATTAGAAAT
Source organism: Palaemon carinicauda (assembly GCF_036898095.1). Classification (NCBI taxonomy): domain Eukaryota; kingdom Metazoa; phylum Arthropoda; class Malacostraca; order Decapoda; family Palaemonidae; genus Palaemon; species Palaemon carinicauda. Next base: position 9,514,701 of record NC_090748.1, read on the forward strand.
ATATGACTGTAACTTTAATCATTTTGATATGTGCTGTTAAAGCTGTGCAAAGTATATATATATATATATATATATATATATGTATGTATGTATGTATGTATATATATTATCATTATTATAGGAAACGCTTTTGTACACTATCAAATAACAGTTTTCCTGCCCAGCTTTATGAAAACTGCAGCTGTTATTATTATTATTATTATTATTATTATTATTATTATTATTCCTTGCTACGCTACAACCCTAGTTGAAAAAAGCAGAATGCTATAAGCCCAGGGGTTCCAACAGGGAAAATAACCCAGTGAGGAAAGGAAACATAAAATGTTTCAAGAACAGTAACAATATAAAAATAAATATTTCCTATATAAACTATGTAAACCATAACTAAACAAGAAGAAGAGAAATAAGATAGAATAGTGTGCCTGAGTGTACCCTGAAGCAAGAGAACTCTAACCCAAGACAGTGGAGGACCATGGTACAGAGGCTATGGCACTACCCAAGACTAGAGAACAATGGTTTGATTTTGGAGTGTCCTCCTAGAAGAGCTGCTTGCCATAGCTAAGGAGTCTCTTCTACCCTTACCAAGAGGAATGTAGCCACTAAACAATTACCTTGTAGTAGTTAACCCCTGTATTAGACTTATCAACATAATTATTTTGAAAATGATTGGAGATATTAAAGGCTAATGAAGGTTGTAACTCTAAACTAGTGGTTACTGACAAAGATGGTACATATTTTTGCAGATTTTTTAATTTTTATTCACTCCACATATTATCAGGGTAAATAACGTAAAAGTAAGCATATGGGAAAACTATATGCTATATGTGCTTTACGAGATATTTTACTTTCCATCCCGTCTCTTCTCTCTCTCTCTCTCTCACACACACACACACACACACAGACACACACATATATATATATATATATGTGTATATATATAATATATATATATATATATGTATATATACACACACACACACATATATATATATATATATATATCAAATCAGATAATGGTTCATGACTAAGGACATGTCTGAGGACTTTGCTCTAAAATGGACTTGAAATGGCTGTATTTATTGCTGCTGCTGCTGCTTTTGTTGTTGTTGTTGTTCTACTTGTCTGCAATGTTTATAAGAAAGCGCAAACGCGAATGGTGACAAAGACTTGTGAGTGAAAATTAGATACAAAGGGGCTGGTTATCCTCTGTAAAATTAGTTGCAACCACAGACACTTTGGATTTCTTGCTGCCAATATGATCTCTCCCAATTGTTGCTGTCATCGCAGAGTTACGATAGAAGTTCTGATTTAACATCAATCAACAAGATATCGATGAAATACGTAGATCAGTTTTATGGCTTTATAATAAAATGTTTGTTCGCGTTTATTTGTTTATGCCTATCTTGTATTGATATTATTACACTTTTGGTTTATATTTCAGTGATGTTGCGTTAATTTTCCTTAGCTTAATGATTTATGCTAGTAACTGTACGCGATTATTCTTGTAAACACAGTTTCCTTGGTTAAATCCAATCAACAAATACATCTATATGACTGCTCAGAAATAGTCTTACCTCTCACACTCCCGTTTACTTTGACAGTAGGAACACATATATTATATCTTCCATCGAATGGAATTATAAAGGTGATTTAACATAGAACAATGGTGGCCTATTTTAGTACAGAGATTTTTAGCACCCCCCAGCAGTGAGACGTAACTACCTATCAATTAGGGCAGTTGTTCCACTACCGCGGGGTTACTTCGACAGTAGGAACACTTATAAATTATATCTTCCAGCGAATGGAATTATTAAATTGAAATAACATTGAACAATGGTGGCTTGTTCTAGTACAGAGATTTTTAGTACCCCCAGCAGTGAGACGTAACTGCCTGCCAACTTAGGCAGTTGTTCCACTGACCCTGGGTTACTTTGACAGTTAGAACAATTATGAATTATATCTTCCAGCGAATGGAATTAGTGAAGTGGAATATCATAGGAAATTAATTACCCACTTTTATGCGCATCGGAACAGCTGATCCATTGCCGCTGGCGCTGAGTTACTTTGACAGTAGAAGCAATTATAGATTATATCTTCCATTGAATTGAGTTCATAAAGTGAAATATAATAGGAAATTACTTAACCACATTTATGCGCATTAATGCAATTTCTCAGATCGATATTAATGCCATCTACAAACATCCAAGAGAACTGCTTCTGGTCCACATGAAACAGACAAACATTTTTATTCATTCCTTCTTGTGATTCATAATCAGCGAAAGGCATACCATATCTTCAAGATTTTTACGAGTGTCACAGCTGTTTCTTAGGACCTCTTCCTGCATGCTCATGCTTTCTGCGCAATTCGGTCATTTAATTATCGTCAGAAATAGCTCTCAACGATAACTCCTTCCTGTATTTTATCACTGGGCTCCGTATA
>NC_090748.1:9524640-9527140 GCF_036898095.1 Palaemon carinicauda
TGAACATTCCTATGTTATAATAAATATAATGGACCGATCTTGATAATTCGTGTCTTATATATATATATATATATATATATATATATATATATATATATATATCACTAACACTCGTGATTTCAATCAATGAAATATCAACCACAATGGCATTTAATACCGAATTCTATCTTGGGAATATATATCCACAGGAATTCATTTTATGGTAGTAGCTTCTGGCCGGGCAGAGATTCGGCTGAATAGGCAGTGGTTCGAAACTCTGCCCAGTCAGAAGCTATTATCATAAAATGAATTCCAGTGGATATATATTCCCAAGATAGAATTCGGTATCAAATGCCATTGTGGTTGACATATATATATATATATATATATATATATATATATATATATATATATATATATATATATATATATACATATATATAGATAAATGCCACGATTTTTTTCTGGAAGAATCGTAAAACAAATAAACAATCAATATTTCTAAATAAAATTATGAAAAATTAAGGCGGCATGAAATTCAATATGCAAGATTAATTAAATAAATCCCTCTTAATCTTAGATACAGAACAGTATTTCACCATAATTATTATCGAATTGTGTACCTATTATCAACATTATCATAAAATGGTGACCTACGGAAAGAAGAATTGGTCAAGAAACAACATCTTCCTATATCATCAGATAGCTCTCCCAAGAACAGATAAGACCCATTAAACCTCTGTGCCCTGATAATATAAACGAGTTAGCGTATCGGTAAACAGTCGCAAGGAAGATGTATAAGGCGAAATAGAGGTTTGACTGAAGTGGCCATGTGTTCTAAGATAATCTAGAGAGCATCAGCAAACAAACAGGTCCTTTGAAAATATATTTTGATAGTGTGGAAAATACATTGCCTTCAAGCAGGCGCGAAGAGAAATGATCAAGTGCTAGACTTATCAGTGATTGCCTTTGGCTATGAAACACGGTTACAAAGTTCGTTTTGAGATATTTGTTTGTTTTCTGCAGATTCTTTTGTGATAGATCAGTGTTACTGTTGCGTTGCTCATCCGCTAAAATAAGTTATACTGTTTTACTCTATTGTGATATATTGATTATGATCTTGTGAGGATTTTGACCAGGTTAGAGTATTAAACCAGGCCAGGTTTGTTGGACAAAAACTTATGTTCTATTAAATTTCTTATTCACGATCTAGATATTTATCTATGGCACCGTCGTTCAGTTAGTTTTTTATTCATATTACATAATTCAGACCATCCTTTGCATTCATATCTTCCCGGATATTACCATTCTGTACGTAATACTAGGTATGGATTCTAACAGCCATGCCTTCTCCATCATAAGGGTCTGTGCTACACAGTATTCTAGAAGTTTTATTCCACCTGTGGCCAAATTGTGAGACGATCATCCTAATCAGGCAGTTGAATGGGTGGAACTACAGAAGTTCAAACTTGCAACTAGCTAATGTTTTCATGTTGAAGAGGGTGACATAAGTCTCTTTTCATAGTTTATATGACAGATCTATTCTAACCATGTTATTGGTCTTAAGATAGTTTATAGTTTTTAATTCATTACTTCTCATTTATAGTTTATTTCCTTATTTCCTTTCCTCACGGGGCTATTTCTCCCTGTTGGAGCCCGTGGAATTATAGCATCTTGCTTTTCCATTACGGTTGCAGCTTAGCTAGTAAAAGTAATAATGATAATAGTAATAGTTTGGGTTAGTTAATTTGTGATATCTGTCCCTCCTTAACTTTTGAAAATAAAATGGACAAAGATTTATTCATTATATCCAAATTGGAGTTTTCTTTTTCATTTCTCAATCTAGTTTAATTATTAGCATACAATTACTATTAATCTATTCAGCTGTCTTTTTATCATCAGAGTAAGTATTTTTCAATACCCCAACAGTTTCTTGAAAGGAGAGTACACGCATTCTCTCTCTCTCTCTCTCTCTCTCTCTCTCTCTCTCTCTCTCTCTCTCTCTCTCTCTCTCTCTCTCTCTCTCTTAATCTTCGTGCTATTTAGTGTTTCCAAGAGGTGCCACATTCATCACTGTGTTTTACACGCTCTAGTTCACTTGAGTGCACTTTATTTTTAGCCCAGCTTTTAGTGTATCTGTGAGGGTCTCTTTTACCACTTTTTATGAATAACTCATTTTCTCTTAATGTACTTCTTAGCTCATTGATATTTTAGAATTATTTTTTTTTATTCTGATAGAGTTATTTTACTTTTTCATACTCTTATATTTTCATTTCCCTTTCTTAGATTATTATATTGTGTTGTTGACGTCTCATTATCTGTTAATGTACTTATTTTATGTAAATTTTTATTTCTTATATTATTATTACGTATTGCTGACGTTTGAAAAAACATTGTGTATTTCAACTAAGATTATTATCATTATTATTATTATTATTATTATTATTATTATTATTATTATTACTTGCTAAGCTACAACCCTAGTTGGAAAAGCAGGATGCTATAAGCCTAGTGGCTCCAA
>NC_090748.1:9532140-9537140 GCF_036898095.1 Palaemon carinicauda
GTTTTAAAAGAATACAAAATATCTAGTTCTAGCCCTAGATATTGCAGTCCACTCCTCTCTACGGTTGGTGTTTTTCAATGTTGTCCTGATGGCTATTAGTATTGCTCATTCTTCTTCTTCTTCTTCTTCAATTTCTTTTCCTTTATCAAATGTTGCTGTTATTGCTAGTGCAAAATCTGATGAATAAAATATGCTATTGCACGAAAAACTGAATTAACAATATAATGCCTAAGTAACAATGTTCTTTAATCCAAAGAATTTTACATTTTTAGATATTTGATATTGTTGATAATGGTTATCTTTATATTCTTTATTACTGCAATTACTTAAGCAAATTCAATGTTCAGCTTGGATTCATCTGGTTCAAAATTACTATGGTGGTTTCGCCTCTCTCTCTCTCTCTCTCTCTCTCTCTCTCTCTCTCTCTCTCTCTCTAGTTGTCAATTTTCTCACACAAAATGCTGACGTTTCAACTTTAATATAACATCGCTTACATAAGTAAGCAAGTACAAGATACTCTCTCTCTCTCTCTCTCTCTCTCTCTCTCTCTCTCTCTCTCTCATGCTTTATTACTACTGGCTTTCAGTTATTTTTTTCTTACATCTAACTCCAGTACACTCTTATAAATGTTTATTCTTTTATTTTTTTTTTCTGGAAATTTTGTTTTTGAGATTTTATAAATGTTTGCAGCACACACTTTAGTATACATAATTTTAAGTTCCTCTTTTCCGTGTCAGTTGAAATTTAAGACGGCTTAGAAGTGGACTTGCATGTACAGTATGCTATGTATATATATATATATATATATATATATATATTATATATATATATATGTATGTATGTAATTGTGATTATATAATGTTTATACACAGTATATATATATATATATATATATATGTATATGTATATATATATATATATATATATGTTTATATGCAGTAAACACACGCAGAGACACACATTTATATATATATATATATATATATATTTGTGTGTGTGTGAGGGCGTGTGTGCATGTATGTGTGTGTCTATGTTTGATTATATTACATTATTAAGCTACAACAACTTATTGCCACCGAGAATTAATAAATGATAAATGCACCTAATCGGGCCATGATTTGAACATCCGCCTTTGAATCTTGATAGAGAAGAAGACAACCGACCAACCCATTCTGCTATTGGTAAGTTTGATGAGTTGAATTCCCCAAAGGTTTGTGATAAAACTAGAATAAGTATCCCCATTGATATCGAATGCTTTTATGTTGAGCATGTGACATACTCGTAAAGTCTCGTTTTATAACTTATATATGACAGACTTATTTTATCGATAGTACTGAACTTTTATATATGTATATATATATATATATATATATATATATACATATATATATATATACATATATATATATATATATATATATATTGTTTATTTGATATTCTCTTATTTTCTTTCCACACTGGGATACTTTCTCCGTTGGAGGTTGTAGCATTCTGCTTTTCCAAGCAGGGTTGTAGTTTGGTTATTACTACTAATATTAAAAAGCGCAAAACCCATTTCATTTTGTGTTGGCTAAATGAGTAACTAGAATTACCACCTCTGTACTAAGGTTCGAACCCTAGGCAGGGCAGATATATATATATATATATATATATATATATATATCATCATCATCATCATCATTATCATCAGGTGTCACTAGTCCACTGCAAAGCCCTCAGAAATGTCCTTCCATATGCGTCTGTTGTGGTATTCTATGCCAAGCTATAATCGCAAATTTTCTTAGCTCGTCAATCCATCGTCTTCTCATCCTTTCCTGTTTTGGGACCCATTCTGTCATTCTAAATGTACATCTAATATATATGTATATATATATATATATATATATATATGTATATATATATGTATATATATATAAAGAGAGAGAGAGAGAGAGAGAGAGAGAGAGAGAGAGAGAGAGAGAGAGATTGATTTAAAGTTTTCTGGCATCCTGACATCTAATGTTATTGGCGCCGAGAGAGAGAGAGAGAGAGAGAGAGAGAGAGAGAGAGAGAGAGAGACTAGAAGCCACAGCAAGAAAATAAACTACTATATTAATCTTAAAAAGAACATATTCTCTAATGCAGTGTAAAGGCCACCACTGCTGCACAGAACCTCCATTAACAATTGCTTAAGGATTTTTTTTTTTTTTTTTTTTTTTTTGAGTGACATGAGTTGGCAGATGGAGTTGCAGCACCATTGCAGTCCACCGTCAATTCAGAGTAACATTCAGTCTCTGACAATAAAAATAAGAAAATAATAAAAGTTTCGAATAACTTTTGTTGGGTTAGATATAAAAAAGAAGCATTTTTTTTTATTCGTACAAATTAAGTACATGAATAGTCCTCTAAAATCATCTCTCTCTCTCTCTCTCTCTCTCTCTCTCTCTCTCTCTCTCGACAGACGACCGAGGGTTATTCATGTTTGCATCAGCCAAATAAAAAGTTATATAGAGCAATAGTTCCTTAAGTTTATGAGCAACTGCTGTTGGTTATTCATATTTGCATCAGCCCCCCCCCAAAAAAAAAAAAAAAGTTATATTGACCAATAATTCCATAAGTTTACTAGCAACCGCTGTTTAAGTCAAAGTAATAATCGCTAAATAGTTACAGTCTGTTTATAAGGTGAAGAACCCTTGCGGTAATTAATTTTATTTAGTTTAACAGCAGTCACAATCATTACTAAATAATTAGAGGTATTATAATTCATAGTATTTCATATAACGTCCGCGAAATGTATGATTTGATTGTATTATATTTACGAAAAGGAATTGTCATACAAGATATGCTAACCAGAACGACAAATATAACCCCAGAATAAAGCCTGTTTTCAAAAACAGTTTGTAATCAATAAATGGTTATTAGATTTAACACATATGTAGTGAACACTTTGTCATGATATTCAAGTCCTGGGTTCGTCTTGTTGGTAGTTTGAGTTATTGTTGACTGACGAGAATATTGACAGAATTATAAAACAGCAAACAGTCTGTGTGAATCAGAGATGAACTTTGAAAAGATAAACAAGTTTATATGTAAGTGGAATTTCTTGTGTTAATCTTAGAGGGAAAATGTAAGTGCGCGATGGAAAAAAAAAATAGAATTTCCAAGGCTCTAGGTTAGGATGGCAGGTTCGACCTTGCCAAGATTCTTGGACATGATGTGTCTTACCATGCTAGTGGCCTTTTTAGCTTTATTTCAGAAGCAGGTCTTCTGAAAGATATTTAACTTTTAGAATGATATCTTTGCTTTTATGGTATTAATTGGATATTCTTTTTTTTCTTTTATTTACAATAAACGGTATAGGCGTCAATGATCGTAGATGTCAGGATGGCAGAAAACCTCAACCCAATCAATCAATCTTAAAAAAAAAAAAAAAAAAAAAAAAAAAAAAAAAAATTTCTAAATGACTGGGCGTTATATGACTATGAGATAGCTCATGTGAACTCCCGATAACACCTGTTGCTATTTAGTAAATTGAGTTGGTTGTTGAATGCTTCGGATGAATCAATGAATGATGAATAATACATTCACTTGAGTAGCGAAAGGCAGTTACAAGTGTAGCCTTCCGTTGCCGTCTTCTGACGCGCTCATGTAGTTAGTGAAATTCAGTTCGGTGCAAGATTTCAATAACATGTGCAGTGTTGACTTTCATTGTTATAAAAATAATAATAATAATAATAATGATAATAATAATAATAATAATAATAATAATGATGATGATGATAATAATGATGATAATAATAATAATAATAATAATAATGATAATAATAATTATGGTAATAATAATGATAATGATGATGATAATAATAATAATGATAATGATAATAATAATAATAATGATAATGATGATGATAATAATAATAATAATAATGATAATAATAATAATAATAATAATAATAATAATAATAATTATAATAATAATAATCGTATATAGTATTTATGTAAGTTTTACATAACCACGAAGTCACACTCGTCAGTCTTCCTTATATACTAATAGTGACCCGAGTTAGTGCGTGCTACTAGCATTGATTTGCGTCTACTGGATATCATATCTCATATTATAGATTTCATAACATCACAAAGTATTTTAAAATCATCAAGCAATTTTGAGTGCCATTTTATCCGTAATTGTTGTAGAAACAAGTATTTTATGTGTGCATTTCTTCTGTACATCTACAGTATATACTGATTTTCGTTATGTAATTTATTTGTTATTTTTGCATATATTACTCTATTACTATCCCCGTACGTCGTATTGTCGTTTTTTATGGATATATTTTTCCCTGTTGGAGCCCTTGGGCTTATAGCATCTTGTTTTTCCAACTAGGGTTCTAGCTTGGCTATTAATAATAATAATAATAATGATAATAATAATAATAATAATAATAATAATAATAATAATAATAAAAATAATAATAAAAATAATAGTAATAATAATAATAATAATAATAATAATAATAATAATAATAAATGTAGACAGAGCAATTAGCACATTCATATAATTTTGGGACATTCCATTAGAATATAATTTGCCACAATAACATCTTTACTCAACGTACATCCTGTCGTTCATTTCGGATCATATATCCAAAATGACTCCATTACCTTTTAAATCAGATAAAATAGGAAGGGTTTGTGGTTTGTATTTAATAAGCGAGTTTACACATTCGACAGGTTTACGATGTCCTTAAAGGGATAGTACTATAGTCCATTTCTTTTAGCGAGTCATATTTGCACTGACTCGCAACGGTGCCCTTTTAGCTCGGAAAAGTTTCCTGGTCGCTGATTGGTTAGAATTATCTTGTCCAACCAATCAGCGATCCGGAAACTTTTCCGATCTAAAAGGGCACCGTTGCGAGTCGGTGCCAATATGACTCGCTAAAAGTAATGGACTATAGCTGTTGCGTTGTGCAATTTCCTTTTCATCATATGTTAACTATTATGATTTTTGCTCATATATATAT